>NW_014332759.1:201424-313757 GCF_000341935.2 Cephus cinctus
GAGGGCGCGGGGGGGGGGGGGGGATTTGGTAAAAGCGTGTTTTCTTAAAATTTAACAAAACTGGACTCTCACGTAAAAGTATTTATTACAGTACGTAGAATTCCTAGGTGCGTTCCTAGATTCCTGTATACACGGCGTGATAATGTCACTCTTAGAAATGTTAATTAAAGAAAAAAATTTACTTTATCACGACATAACAAAGGAATGCTATACGAAAGAGGTAACAACCAGCGGAAAGTTTAGTCGACTCAGGTTAATACGTGTTATCGATCACGTCCAATAAAGCAGCGGTTATAGTAGACCACCCATGTTACGGGTAAGTCCAATACGTCGTCTTGATGTACGACAAGTCGGATCAGGTTTAGCTTTCCTTGGATCAGACGAGGCTTTTCTTGTTGGTTCTGAGTCAAGGGTGAAGCGTGATTTTCGATTTTTAACGGGCGCACAAAATTCCTTGACCTCCCGGGGCGGCGCGAGGGGGAGGGGGAGGGGGAGGGATCCCCCTCCATCGAGTCAATTTTGTACGTTCTGCCCATGCACGTAACTTTTGTATCAAACAAGGACAAGCAGACTTTATCTTTACGAGGGGGATTCACGGAATAAAAGTTTTCTTTTTCTTTCCTTCTTGTTTTATGGACAGCTCACGAGCAAGAGGCTAGTTCTATTCGTTTCTCGATACTCGCCTCTTTGTATGGATGCCTAGGACGGCTTTCTGTGCGATGGGAATTAAAACAATGAATCTGCATAAGTTGTCCTGGATCTGTTTGGGTTAGGTTCCGTAAAATAAGATTATGCTTCCAGGTATCAAATTGGATCATGTGGATAATATGCGGCGTAACAACCCACATTGCAAATTCGACCTTAACCCGGGTTAATCCCTGCGTACGCATTACAACTGTGCGAAGGTTCAAAGGTAACGAAAAGTGGCAAATACTGTTGGGTAGCTCGGGTCGGATTAGGTTTATTGATTCAGAGTACTAAATTCGTTTACGAGTATGATACAATGATATAACCCAACTCCTGAACTTTATCTAATCACTCGACTAATTATAGCTGACGTGCTTCGTGTGTGTGTTACGTACAATTGAACGACACAATTTATTTAATCGGATCGTCCCATAAACAGCGTACGCTAATATTTCGAAATCATCGTTGGTCCATAGATGGGATGCAGACTTTTTTTTTTTTTTAACAAACCTATCATTCCAAGTAGCAGTTTTACATCCGTACAACGTATAGTAATATTAGATACGTCTGCAAGGATATCTATACAACATAGTAATTTGAACGTTGACGTGTTGTGTGTACATCTACGAAATATTCAAAATTCCCGCCAAATGAAATACATCCCAAGCAGCAAGGAATATCAATGAAATATCTTTAAATAGCTGCAAATTTCAAGTAAAGCTGTACCCCATAACGAACATCGCTAAAATATACACAGCATCAGATACCTTCTGGATATCCATATTTCTTTGAATGTATCTAAAAACTTTGGATATGCAAAAGAATACACTTCGTGTATGCTGTATGTGCCATAGATATATTTGAAAATGCCCACTTAGTTTTCAATCGAGTGCTGAAACTTTTGACTTAACCGTCGGTTCGAAAATCACTGTTAAAATTTACTTTTAATGTTTTTGGGACCTTCGTAAGGATAGCAGAGCCCGACGATCGGTTGTCATAAGATCAAATGCATCAACAATTCGCTGATGCTCAAGATGCCTTATTATAGATCACGTGTGATGCAAAACTTATTTCATTTATTTTTTTGAAAAAAAAAAAAAAAAAACTTGCTTCGTTTGTTCATGTGTTATTCATACGTATCTCTATCTCTAACTACCGTAACATAAATAAATACGTACACCTAAAGAAATGCAAAATCTCGTAATTTAAATATCGAATAGGCATGGAAATAATATTTCATTTACTAGATTTACTATCTATTGCTTAGATATTCTACGAGCGTTACCGTGATATCTACTGTTGATGTTGTATGTATTTCATTTGGCGGGAGCTTTGAATAAAACACAGACGTGCACACAACGTCAAGCTTAAAATTAGGGTATTGTATAGGAGATTCTTGCGGATATATATAACATTACTGTAACGTTGTACGAATGTAAAATTGCTACTTGGGATACAACATTAAACAATAGATATTATGATAACGTTCGTAAGATATCTAAGCAATATGTATTCGACGATAGAAACGTCTATGACAAGTGAAATATTATTATTATTTCCATGCCTATTCGATATTTAAATTACGAGATTTTTCGTTTCGTCAAGTGTATCTATTCATTTATATTTCGGAAACTGGAGATAGAGATACGTATAGATAACACATAAATAGACGAAGCAATTTTTCTTTTCCAAAAAAATAAATGAAATAATTTGTGTATTACAAGTGATCTTTAACAAGGCGTTTCAAGTACCAGCGAATTGTTGATGTCGTCACGAAGGTCCTAAAAATATAAAAAGTCAACTTTTAACGATACTTTTCGAGCCGTCGGTTAAGTTTGACGTTCCAGCACTGGATTGAAAACGTGCAACATCCTCGCAATTTTCTTTATTGGATATAACGTTATCCGAACGTTTGCAATTATTTTCAGGTATTTCATACATATTCGTTGCTGCCTGAGATACTTTACTTTCGACGTTCAACCGGGCAAAGATCATCTTGGCATCCCGTAGTGTAAACCACCTTGATACTTCGCTAAAAAAAGAATGCTGGAATTTATGACTCATAGGTAATACAGTTGTTGAGCTTGAATTAAAAAAAAAAAGTTATTCTAGTTAGTACTGCAATAGTATAACAGCTCAGTTGTTTTCTTTTTTAGATACGCTAACCAGTTATAATTAAGTATACTAATCGTAAGTATGCGATAATTTTTTTTATGATTATGATTTTTTTATGATTCACGTCATAAGTATGATAAGTGTCATATGACATGACGAGTCTCGCATAAAAAATATTATGAATAATTAATATTTTTTCAACCACCTGCACCTCTCTAGTATAATTGTTAGGCTCTTATTGTGTGACGTCATTCGTAATGTCTTAATTGAATAATTGAATTTGACAGTTAGAGCAGTGATAGACACGAGAATGACTGTGTAGCTATTAGTGTCATTGATAATTACGCTATCGCGCATGAATGCCAATAATCGCCATAATAACGTTAATGGCTACGTGAACTTCGAGCAACACCGTGACGAAGCATTGTCTCTTCGTCACGGATAAGAATCGCGAATACTGGGTGCCTGGAGCATACGCGTAATTCTCATTAGTTTAACATCCTCGTTGTACAGTTTCTTATCTGGTACGTAACATCCACTGCTATGCAACCACTAACCGCTGTGGTAATAACGGAAAATAGCAGGAATATTTGAAGCAGCATTTCGGATGTTCGTCCTGTAGCTAACTTCCGTACCAAGTTGGTCTGGAGACTGTCTTTCGACATTTCCTGTACACTTCGTTAATGACATGGAAAACTTTCATCCGAATTAAGTGATAAGTTGGAAGCGGCTTTTTGCTGATAATTTTTTCGGCCTAAAAATGACAATAGTAACGAGACGCAGAATTGCGCAAATTGTCAGCTATTTTTACGAGTGGGATATATACAGTACAGACTACTACCCTACCGCGCGCGCCAACCAATTGTCCCCCGAGCGGCTCGAGCGAAACTCGCAAAATTTAGGCGTTTTTTCAAACGGATAATTTAACCCCTTAGCGTACTCGTATTTGGATGCTTGAAAGCGCGTTTTAATCGTTGAAATGTCAGCTACAACGTGGGTAAATGTGAAACTTCTATTTCATCATTTACTAATGAAAAATGGCGGGGAAGCTTCGGGTGCGCTTGCGAAATCTCGAGATCTCCGTCGCGGGATCATTCCCGAGAAGAATAATTTTGTGAGAATCTGCAGTGTCATTAAAGATGATATTACACAGAAACTGGACCAGATTGGCCGACGCGTTCGGAAGTTATGGCCATTTAAGTGTTTTCACTTCAAGGGGGTGTAACTCCTCCTAGAGTGATCCTACAGGGGTTCCACGGGGGTGTTTTTTTAATGCCGAAGGATGCTCTCTCTCGTGCCATAATTAGAAATATGAATGTCCTTCCGGAACTACTAGATCTCGAACTTTTCAAAAAGTTCCAGAATTCACTTTTTCACTCCAACCCCTGCCATTCGGCCATTTTGGATCCGATCGGGATAAAAC
Organism: Cephus cinctus; assembly: GCF_000341935.2. Taxonomy (NCBI): domain Eukaryota; kingdom Metazoa; phylum Arthropoda; class Insecta; order Hymenoptera; family Cephidae; genus Cephus; species Cephus cinctus. Next base: position 205,650 of record NW_014332759.1, read on the forward strand.
CTTTGCCATTCGAACGGGAAGGAAATTTCCTAAAAAATATGTCTTTGGTTTTTCGAAATCTGTCATACTTTCACAGAAATGTAAAAAAATTCAAGTTTTGCACTTCAATTGGACGTTACTGTATGTATAATTTTATGAAATAAACATATGAGATTTTTTTTATAACGTTTCCCAAGATTTACAAACGTGTTATTCGAAATTTTTGTGCTGTTAGAAATACCATTGTAAAGCAGTATACTTGGAAGTTTATTATCGCAAGAAAAATTAATGAGATATCTTATGGTCATTGGCCTTAAGCAAGTATAGACGACTTTCAGCAGGTTTCATGTTTATTTGGCTACGTGTATTCTACACGATTTTATTTTAATGCGAACCCACAGTACGTATCCTTCACGATATGGCCATTCGTATGCGGAAAATAATTGTTACAAATTAATCAAAATATGTGCATTGAATATCGTCGATTAATTAATTTAATAAGAAGTAGTAGTAGTGCGTTTATTGACAATGCAGAACATGGGACAGATTTACATTCTTAACAGAGCATCATATTACATAAATATTTTTCACATTTTGTTTGGTTGTCAATTGGCCATCGGCCAAAGTCCTTCAGCTGGATTGTCCTTTTTTGCGTGTCTACTACTTTTTTTTATATATATATAATTTGAGTATTTATTTGATTACCGGTGATCGTTGTTCATTCATGCGAGGTGGTAGGTAATATGTCGTGTGTGCGGGGTGTTTATGTTTACGCGTTTCGTTTTGATCGGATTAAGTGTTATATTCCAATAATTTAATGTAGTGGTTACAAAATACATGGATATAAAATTTATTATATGCGATTTGAATTGTTTACTATTCTTGTGTTTTTCAAATATTTTATTAAACTGTACTCCTTACATGAATTTTATGTCATGCAATTAATTCAAGTAAAGTATACATATATGTAAACGTTTGCAAAGTAAGTCATCGTCGTAATGTGTAGTACAATATTCATATACTTTCTATTTTCATAATAATTACTCTGGTATATATGAGTAGATAGTTAATAATTCATCATCGATTCATATGTCGGTTCTAGAATCATTTAATAAACTTTGCAAGCTATTTCCGTTTGTTAAATTTATATCTCATTTGATACAAGTGCTATTATGTATTGCATCATATAGCTTAAATGATGCAAAATAATACATAATAACAATGTAAGTTTATTATTTTATAGAAAGCATTCGTTAAAGGCATTAACGAATATAACAAAAATTACGCAATCATACGATAAACGCTTGAATTTTTAATTTTAAGATATAGGTCAGATTCTCTATTTTTATAAATTATTTTTTACACATGCTTCGATAAAAGTTTAATCATATCTTATTATTTATAATTCACATTGCACATATATATATATATATATATATATATACACTGTGACGTCAATTTCACGATCGAGCCTCGTCGGGAGATGAGAGACTGCGCAACTTACGCGATTCCTTCGCGTTCCAGGCAACCCAGGGCTAACACATACAATTCAAAATAATACCTCTGGTATCGTTGGGCGCCAGGTTCCAAAACGGAAACCACGTATCAACTTCTACGGTTCGTCTTCGCGTGCCTACGTTGGCTAACTCAGCTATGCGGAGGCGGCGTGGATCTTTAAGAGTAAGGACAACTTCAACAAAATGAATACTCCGGCTTTTTGGATCAATAATAACAAAATCGATCGTTTATTGTGCGCCACTTTCGGACGTGACCACGCGGATATAAGAAAATCCAAATTTGACAATTTCGAAATAAATAATGGACCCAATAAGATCGCGACTAAAACAACAACGAATGACAATATCAGTTTCAGCTTAAGTCCTAATCCGAATTTCTACGTACAAAGTTCGCGATCTATTCCGCGCAGTCTAACTCTTACAGTTCGCTAACTAAAGTACAATCGTACAATCCGATAAAATTCGATACTTTCAACCGTCAATAAATACTTACGGACAATTCGCTATCGATTCAATTACATACAATCTCAATTTTTGAGTCAATTCAACAATATAAGGCGATTTAATCGCGATACATTGACAACACGACCTCAAGGACTATTCCGTGTCTCTCGGCAACACGTCCCTAACGTGAACGCGGTACAATAAAATTCGGAGATCTAACCCTCAACATTGCCGAGAGAACTTATCATTCAAACACATTCATATTCAGTTCGATCTACAACACGCGATAAATATGTATGTCCACGATGGGCAACATATTTACGCGAACACAGTCGAAATCGATTTACGCGAAAATCAAACAACAAAATCAGAAATCAACAAATTCGGAACTTCGTTAGCCCTTGAGGTAGTGGCATCTTGCCTGGATTCTTCTCTAATACGCGTTTTCCCGCGTAACACGACAGTTCCCACCGAGGACCTGACGGGGTAAAATCTATTGCCACGTCACAACACATATTGTATATCCATTCAGAATTTTCCATATAGGTTTTTATGTATTTACATATGTATATGGATGCTGCGACTGGTCAGTTCTCTTTTTCATTATGACTGACAGATCGTTTATATGGTTAGCTTCGAAACATTTATCAATTGACAGCTGACACGAAACATTAATAGATGCATTAGGTTACAATTTTTAATGACAAAATATCGATTTTTTTAAAACAAAAGTCAAACTCTATTTGTCATGATATCCTGTCGGAACACATGTTATACGTAAAACCTTTTTTTTTCAAAATAGACAACGTGCAGACAAATTTTAAAAAATTTGTTTTTATTGAAATATTTATGAAATTGCAGATCACTATGAAGTATGATGACCTCGCTTGTATCTAGAGAAATAAAAATCGTGCGAAATTCTGTCCTACATAACCATGATAATTTACGTGATATTAAATAAAAAATAAGAAATTATCACTTTCATGTGATGTCAATCCTCAAAAATAATAATAATTCAACTGAAGTAGACTGGATCGTATAAATCAAATGAATACTTAATCGTTAGGTGCTGCCTTTGTTCTTACTTAATATGTTCTAATTTTTCGATCGCATTCAATTACAATTATTTGATGATCTCAGAAAAACTTATTACAGAAATCTATGCGAAGGGCTGATTCGACGACGATTATTTGATTGGTAATTCGTTGGAGGTTAACGCCCGTCTGGATTAATTTCAATGGTAAAGCTACCCGTGTCAATATTTTCTGAACAAATAACGGCTGGTAATTGAAATCGTGTGTAGAAAGTATTCTTCGTCGTCTGCAAACTCACGCGCTTATCCGCCATTTGATACTCCACTATCGTTATTTCATCACTATCAATTCTTAGTATTGCGCAATGCTCAAATCTATTCAATATGAAATTTATGTTTTTACAAATATTTTGTTCCATCGAAATTAGAGCTAATTAAACTTCGTAACATATATGTATCGCTGATTAATATTTTTCCCTCTGCTACGAATTTTTTGCCTATTTTGCGTGATATCTTCATTTATTTTTTGTTCACATTCGTCTTGTTTCGCCTGCCATATTTATTATGAAATGCTGTAACATTCTGTGCGTACCATGTAAAATGGAATTCGTTGACGGTATCCGTAAACTTCGGTATTTACCTACTAATTAGTTTAATGCCGACGTTTGCTCTTCATTCTGTAATATTTATTTACAATCAGCTGGTCTTCGTGTGGAATTTTAACGGTTTTTCTTTGTTTAAATTTTATTTCAATATTTGTCGTCTAGTAGAATATTTAAAAAATACAAAAACACTTCCATTACTAATGGCAAATGGAGAGTACATACATATGATTAGTGAAGTCAACCAGTATTCTTTATTTATATTAAACATTACGAGGACGTTTTTCAATCACGGGTCTAACAAACAATGAGAAAAAAAATACTTGGACTGATTTCACAATATGTTTCAAGTAAGTATATCGATTTTTCTTGAAGACTATTAGCATGCATTTCGGCATTGAAAATCGACCTGGCCTTTCGACATTCAATATACTTTTTTTGATCTCGTGTTCCATGACCTATGTTCGGTCATCCTGCTGTAAGTATGCGTTTGCGTGCTTCATAATAATTGTTTATTCGAAATTTCATCTTGTTTTTTTCAATGCACATTTGCACTTACGTCACGAGCAAAAGATATGCGCAGGATTCAAAGTTCGATATTGATTTGCATTGAAATAAAGAATCTCGCTACCTTTAACCTACAGTATGTCTGCTTGAACGATAGCCGATAATTCTGAAAAGATAGTACACGAAGTATCCGTAATACCGAATGAAAATAATTTAAACTACAAAATAGTATTTCATATAGTATATGTGAAATGAAATATGCTAAACTGTACTAATTGAAGCAATCCTGTGCAGTTGCATCGGACTATAAATATAATGGTCCTCGATAGATTTATATCTTTCAATTGAAATTGGTTATTAATTATAAACGGCTCGTGTAAAAAACAAATTATATTTATCTTGGCAGATATCTCATCTTTGCAGATACGAGATAATCACGGACGTGAAATGCATTAATTTGACTTGAGTACATTACGCGTTTGTCGTGGAAAAAAAAAAAGTTTTCAATATACCTGTGTGATTTAATATAATCGCATTGAATATTTTAAACTAATCGAAAGGCCGGGTGACGCAATTCTTCCATTCACTAATTCTCGAAAAACTACGTACTGCAGAGACACGTGAGTTGCGAGAGCAACGTTGCATTCGTATTAAGTTTTTGCAAAAAGTTTAAAGTTCGAAAAAGACATGGAAATATTTCGTTGTCTTGTCTGACATGTAAAGTCGTTTCCATGTATAGATTCTTATGTGTCGCTCCCATGTAGCAGCATTTCACGAACAGTCTGAAGTTCCTGCATGTATTAAAATTGATACTAGAGCACACAGTATGCGTTATCAATTATCAATTAATTTAATTATAAAGTATTTAATTTCAAGTAGAACTTATCAGGGACACAAGCTCAGTATGCATATATTATATGAGTACGTACGAGAATATGCTTTTACATAATGAAAGTACGACATGCCTCTCTCCCCTATAAATAGAACAATGAAAGTTCGTTATAATTGTTTAATCTCTGGGCTTATTTATACAAAGGAATAAATACTTAATGTATAATCGAGGATAACAGCAATTATTAATAACTCGAATGAATAGGTGCACTTTCTTTCTTTCAATTAAACGCTCGTTACTTATTATCACTAGCTATTATAACTCTTCGGTATTATTATTTTTAATATCAATGTACAGTATATATTCTGAGACGACGAGATCCAATTGGTATTCCCAACGAATGCGTCGCGCATAATATTAACAGAGGGCGTCCTACTGGCGTGCCTACGGACGCCTGGACACGGAACGTGTTAAGTGGATGAATAATGGCTCGATCGTGTCGTGTCGTTTCCAACCAAGGGAAAATTCGGGAATTCGGGTATTCTCGGGGTTAAGTGATCGACGAATCGGAAGCGGGTTTATTGGTATTCCGTTGAACGACAATGTCCGCCGACGATGTTCGAACCCTCTCAATAATGTTCCGCGAACAAAGGAACGTGCATCAATATTCGTAAGCGGATTACCGTAGACGCATCCTTCTGTAAGGATTCCTTTCGTGACGTTTCTTTCTTCAGGAGTGACAATATTTGACGGTTATATCAAAGGGCGTCGCACTCGAGTCACGCGGAATTTAATGATTCCTCTGTACTCGTAAGAAATTCGGAGAAACTATGTCAGTCGAGCATGTCCTGAAAAGATTTTGCACGTCAGATGTAACTCGAACTAGGTGAAATTATGGATTTTTCTTATATGGCATTACGTCACTGTATTCGCGATAAATATATGCGTGATATAACTTTTGTTGAGTTCATGAACTTGCGACATCAGCGAAAAAATGATATTTTGTATGTGTAAAGCGATTTGCTTGTTTCATTCATATATTTATATAATTTTATTTTTTCTTTATATAGGCGAGAGTGCCCAATGTATTTTTTATTTTTTATTTGTATTTTTTTTTTTTTGGAATACTTACCAAATTATTAAGTGGAGAGTTTGTTTTCATACAAAAATTTTACTCGTAACCGATACTCCTTGATGAATGCGAACGAATAAATAATACCTTGCCTGCGTATGAAATATGAAATACTCATTTTTCTTTTAAATTACGTAAACGCCTTCTCGGAAATTTGCAACTATTATTATATACAATTTAATTGGAATGTGAGAACATATTTATTTTTTTATTAAATTTTATAGCAACATGCTTGATTACGAATTTGAAATAAATTGTCGATATTCTGTTGAAAACTTAGTGACTGATCTGATTCAGAATACCTGATAAGAAAACCATAGACGTATATAATGAATACATAGATTCGCCAAACAAAAAGAAAATCTCTTGATGGAATTGCTGACTATTGCGCGACATTCTTGAGAAAATATATCCCCGTATACGATGATGACATTACTTCGGCCCTTTTAACGGCGCCATTAAAATCTCGACCTTTCCCCTTTGTCTTCATTCGGTAAAATGGTTCAGGGTTCTTTCTCCCAGCGCCTATAGTCTTTAGTACGATGTTCTTTCTTCTCGTTCAGTTATACATTCTGTTACGTCTTACCTCTCTCCCACCTCCTTTTTTTTTCTTTACCATTCGTCTAATTAAAGCATTACTCACCTTTGAGCATCAACTATAAAGACAATTAGTCCTTCTTTTATTTATGAACTCTCTTCGTATTCGTAGAAATGACGTTTTTCTGTATGAATATTTCTTTTTTACGTACTAGAGGATCTCTCAGTGTACGTCTATCCTTGATAGTCTTGGGTAATAAAAAAAACCCACTGAAATGAACAAAAATAAATAAAATTATCGTGAGACTACGAATACATTTGAAGGTTCGTTGTATCGCTTTTTATGGTTATTTCATTTGAAAAAGTCAGTTTGTTCACCAACTATGTAATTGACATTTTTGTGAATGAAAAGACGAACGTAAAGACGTACCTTTTGTGCATGGAGAACTCGAAAGAAAAACAATTACCAGTTTATTCTACAAGCCAGGTGAAACTGGAGGCAACAGATTTCTCTGTAATAATGTAATAACAGTTTACCGAATAAATTTTTTAACTTAAAAGAAAAAAAATTGTGCACGAATCATTGTTTCATTTATGCAGTAAGAAATAATAGTGACAATAGTAACTCTTGAATTACGTATAAATCTTATAGCTCGTGTCCTTCTGTGTTTTCTTTTTGATGGATATATCGAACGGGTATGGGCGTTCATGCATGATGCGATCCTCATGGAGCAAGGGGAAGTCTATTATGAGAAAGCGCGAAAAGAAAGGAAAGGACATAGCAGTCGTAGCTATGGGAGAAAAATAAAGGGTTTTCCCCATTCTTTCATAGTTCGCCGCCCAGTACATACATAACGAATGGCTGTACCGGCTGTACCGTAACTTTCTTTCACGATCTTTTATACCGTACATGCAAGCGTTCGCAAGCTAAATTTTACTCTTTGGCCTATTAATCATTTAAATAGTTATTTTTATGGATATCGGCATGAGAAATTGGCGTAAACTATGTGCACGTTGGTTACGTTCATCATGTGCATCCGGTAAATTATCTGTACACGTTATACCTTGGAACGAACCACCTGTACTTCTTCTCAACTGAGGAAAATCTCACCGAAATCTAAAACTGTATTGCGTAAGTAGAATTGAAAATGACTCGCGGGTATAGTGTGCATGCGTTAATAGAAATATAAATCAATTGTAAGACTATGTACATGAAATTTGTGTAAATTTCATATATGTAAATTACAACCTAAAACACTAGCTTGAGGTTCGATCGTACAAAATTTCGTTTGCATTACGAAGATGCACTAATTTTTTAATACAGCGTATAACTCGTGTACTAAATACTCGTAATTTTGAATTCCGTATTGTAAAAAAAAAAGTAATGGTCATGATAGAGAAATGAACCTGAAATATATGTAATATTGTTTACTCAATTAGCTCGATACAATCCTCATACCGTTAGCATATATGCAATCGATTTTTTTTTATTTCCTTCATTTTTTTTCACTACGCGTGATTATACCTGTCGGGTAAAACGAACTGGTGAACAAATGTACCTGTCCGGACAGTACAAAGTCGGGCAAAACGAGTTGTCGAGCAAATGGCCTGATACAGTTTATTTCATTTACTTTAGTCATTTTATAATCTTCGTTCGTTTTTGTTACACGCTTTTTCCATTGAGCGTTGAAAATACAAAGCAATTATTTTCTAACCAAGCAAACAGCGTCTATAGAAATGCTTTATTGAATTGATTTACAGGTCGTTACGTTTCGGCGTGCAATATCTATGTATCACAACAAAAAAAAACGGACATTTTTTTCTGATATAGTCAAATAATCTCGTGTTAACATAATTCATAAAATAAGCATCTGAACTCTTCTTCGCGTTAAATGCGCTTGTTCACCGAACATTGCGGTTTTTCAAAATTCTATTTTTTCCCCCTACTTTACTTTTCGACAGTATTAAATATTCTCGAGTAAATGGAATTTCCTCAACATTTTTTTTTTTTTTTTCAAAAAAAAATTCGTACAGGTACATTTGTTACGTTTATTCGTAACATTTGTGCTCCGTCGTCAAGGCCAATCGACAATAAGAGACATGCAAGGTTCTTCGGCGACGTCACGCTAAGGATTACGAGACAGCCGGTACTTTTTCGAGTTGCCAGAGAAGAGGGCCAAGACACGACAGAGATGAGGAGAATCTGGAGGGGAGAAGACAAGGGATGGAGAGAGACAGAGACGACTGGGTTGGTAGATGGTAGAAAACTAGTCGAGAGTTGGGACCCTCCGTTTCGCGTTGGATGCTTTCCACGCTTGACTACTCTCGAGAACCTCGCGTCGCGTTACTATTGCCACTCGACCATGTATACAGGCTGTTCAAAGAGTCCCTACGTGCCTCCCCTTCCCGAAGATGGCTCATGGCTCCCGGCTGAATTGTCATCTCGAGATTCTTCGACAAAGTGCTTGCTGTTACTACTATGCAAATATTAACATACATGGGCTGTATGCAGTCAAAAACTTCTTCGATACACGAGACATCAAATGCCAGTTTCAGTCTCAATAATTTTTAGTCTATTTTATTTTTATCAACTTTAATTCCTGATCCACCCTTGATCCGTTAATATACTCTTCGTCAATTTGGAATGATTAATCAATCCTAATATGGAAATTGGGTGATTTTTATCCGAAACAGAGAAAGAGCCTTTCCTCCTATAATGATACATTGTTTAAGGTTATATCATATCGTTAGCTACACAGTGATAATTATAATCAAAAAAGATGTAAGCGTGTCAATGTGTTTTCTGTTTTTTTTTCCTGCCAAAACAAAATGAAAGATTTTGTACAATTACTTAGACAGAGCGGATCTACAAATTACGTAGAATTAAGATCGGTATATTTATTGTTTTTTTGAAGTTGATAAATGACAAATATATTTTTTAATCAATTTTACGTATTACACCGTCAGGTAATAGCCGTGTACATTCTGGTACGATAGTCGAAATTTTGTACAGTACTATTCATGATTCACGATTCTCGTGCAAATCGAACTTTTCGCTCTGATTGATTTCAATAAAAAAAGAAATACGCCGGATAATTTCAATCTGAATGAAACCTCCTGGTCAGACTTCGGGCTTGGTCATCCGGTGGTTTTCGTGGAAAAATAAAATACCACGAGGTGAAGTAGCGCTTTCGCGTAAGTGCATGCAGATTCCGGTGCCTTAAGTGCATGAGCAAACGATTTCACGAGGGTCGTTTTTCATCAAGACGAAAAATAGTGTTGGTCAGTTTCCTCTTAGGAATAAATTTCAAACCAAGAGGGTCATCAGTTTACAGGAGCCGACCGGACCAGTGAAATAAGAGCACGATGGTCGATCGTTAGCTGAGAATTTTGGCACAAGAAAATCCAAACGGTATTTGCTTATGAATGACCGTGCTGTACTGGTTCCCATACACTTCCCATTATGGCAACTGATAGATTCACCAATTGGACAATGGTGCATATTGCGTACTGGATACTGAATAGCTGATGAAGGATGCTGGATGCTCTACGTTTCGCTCGACGGAAGGATGATTGATGGGGTTACTCCAACCGATGACTATTTGCCTCCAAACGAAATCCAGGATATGGAGAAACGCTGCTACTACACGACGTGCCTATTAAATTTAATACTCGTCAACGCCCCATATGGATTTGCCTTTGATTCGCGTTCGCTGTTGAAAGAGAACGAGATGAAACGTGTGTCTAAAAAAAAAATTGATAAAATGAAATTTCCGTGAACGAATCGGTCGCGCGTTATAGGTCTGATGCAGTGAGACTCGCCATAGTCGTTGGACACCACGTGGCCATGGATTTTAAATTGTTAGGTTAGGTTACGTAAGCACGCGCGGAGACGGTGAGAAATTTGAGTCCGCTGCGATACTACTTTATCAGTGCTTATCTCTCTGATGTATTTTACTCTGGTAGTTTCAGACCATCTGCAGAGCCATGCTTCTGTCTGATACTACCTGTTAGACCCTCGTCAACGCTTTAGACGCTTTTATACCTGTGCAGGTGTGATGACTGATGCGCAGATGCAAGCTATCTAATGTGGCTTTTAGACTTGTAGCTATCTAGGTTAGTCGCAAATCGGCTTACGTAAATATACAGAAATTTAATGTCGTTTCGTGTTACATCCGCAGCTTCGTGTTTACGTACGAATGGGACAATTATTAATACAGCGACGTGAAAGCTGTGCACAGTATACGCAACGAAGTTGTACGATTTTACTTAATGTGCTCGGAGAGAAACAAGAAAAATTATTGAAACGGATCGGAGTAGTCTAGAATAATTATGACGTCATCGTCTTATACAGAAACTTCGCATCGAAATATGCTACATCATTTTTAACATTTTATACTGGAAATATTTTTATTCTTCATCTCCGATTGTTGGGCTTTCTTTTTCTTATCATTTCTTACAAAGCACAGTGCGTAAGAGTTGACAGTTCAAACATTCGTCTTTAGTTATGTAAAACGCTGAAATTGCTCTATTTTGTTTATCGTATGACACGAAGTATCTATTATTATTTGTAAGACAGTTTGAAGTCAACGAACAATTTTTTTTTTTACTTCAGTCATCGGATCAATTTCCTTAATTGCTACTAATTAGGCTTATTTGCATTCATCGATCATAAACCGAGATGAATATACTTACATAGGTTTACATATGTACCAGATTAAGTTGATACGTTTGAATTAATCCTGCACGTGCAGACAATTTGTATGATAAATACTAATTACCTTCCTTCTTCTACACCCGCTTTCTTCGCGTATCTTAACTAGTGCATAAAATTTACATGCACGAAGCACAACCGGATCTGGTCTATCTAAATACGTATTACTTTTTAATTATCATTTTAAACACGTCTGTCACTGCTCAGAAGTAATTTTGTGATCGTATCTTTAAAGCGATATTATTATAAATATACGTGTTGGATATTGATTATATGATTATATACACTTGACGGGTAATTTACAACTTGATCTTATACATACGTCGATCAATATGCTGAACGTCTGTTGAGAGACGTTGGGACACAATGTCTCATGAATTTCATGGATCTACATACGTCGCCTGTCTTCCTATCTAGGGAAGCATTAACGTGGGTTCAAGATTCGTTGAGTGTCTAGAGTGTCGGCTCGCCAATTTCACCAGTTGCCGATGATTTAGAGAACAGTCGCCCAAGTCTACGCATGAACTTGACAGCGTTGTGCCTCTAAGAGGGTGTAAACTGACAACGAGATATAGCGAAGTTAGATTGCGACGAGATAAGCCAAAATTATTATTATTGTTGTTGTTATTATATTCTAAGTCACGAACTAGGAAACATATTACGTTTGGCCTTAGGTTCATTTTATACGACGAATAATGCTATTTTATTGTGTTCCTTGGAAATGTTGATGAACAAAAGAGATGAAAGAGATCTTTTACATCACTGTGATACAGCCAGTGGTTGATCTTGCATGATTATGAACTCTCAAATCCAGTTTGTCCGCGATCAAAATATTCTATGAAAAAAAAAATGTTGATAAAGCCAGTAACTTGATTTTTTATTTATTCGGGATTGCTGTTAAAGTATTATAACTTGGGTCAAGCTTTTTGGACAGGAAATTTGAATCGTGAAAATTTGGTATTTTATGGATTTGCGTATGACGTACGACTTAAGAATCATCTTGAGTCATTGATAGATATATGTCATTTAAAAATAATAATGTTTGAAAAAAATAAACTTTTTGCCTCTTCATGATGGGAACATTAATTAGGTTTAAGAAAATTTCACAAAATGATGTGCTGCATGGTGAATTATCGTTTTGTGTTAAGGTAAGCTTGATTTTTAATTGAATAATACTTTTGTTGCAGATCTGAAGGGGAGCAAGGCGATTAAAATGGCGGTGATGATGCTGCTAGTCATTTTATTTGCAACAGGGCTAGCCTTAAATGGCGAACTCCTGGAACAGGACTGCCCTGTGGATTGTCACTGCCATTATTTTCGCATCAATTGGGTGACTGATTGCTCCGAGAGCAATCTGACGAGCATACCTTATGACGAGCTGAGTCCAAACGTTTACATCCTTGATATGAATGGGAACAACGTGGCACATTTGGGTCCGTTCCCACGCGATATCAAGCTCAGACGACTGCAAATGGCACACAATAAACTTACTGAACTCAGTTACGAGTCTTTCGCAGGACTCAATTATCTTCTTGATGCAGATTTCTCGTATAACTCCATCTCTCACGTTGACCCTGAAGCTTTTAGGTAAGTCGAAAAGACTATTCTTTTTTATTGCACTCTTCTATTATGTTCCAAGGCTCAAGTGATTGGCTAGACTAACATCTCCATGGCTTTGGATGTGACAAGAATGTCTAAGGAAGAATTTGGTTCGTTCAAAAAAATCCAATACAGTACCGAAAAAAAATAATTTTCCTCAAGGTCTTCATACCTTTAAAGTTTTGAAAGACATCGTTGGTTCTTTAAATGACATAAGAAAGAATGTTAATTAGATTTAAAGATCTCTAAAATGCTGGATTTAGTCCGATTTATAATATTCTATCGGTATTGACGGCAGGAGACGGGTATAACAAGATTAGTATTTAAAAAAGATCTTATTGAGTCTGCTGTCCTAGTTTTTATTATTAGTAACAGCGAGTATCGCTTAAGTAACACAGAGCCACTTCATGGATGATGATATTTATTGATCTATGGTATAAAAAATAGCTACATGGTGTTAGCCAATCACTATGTTTTTATTAAAAAATTCATACCTATAAGCGTGTTCGCCTTTGCTTGTAAGTTCATGTTTTGTTCAAATCAATATAATTGCAAATAATATGAGTATATTTATTAATTACGTGTATGCTATGTGTATTCTGGTACAGTTGATTCCTTGGATCCATGCTGCCATTTAAGGAGGAACTATATGTATAATATATGGTAACCTTTACTTTTCCCGATTCGGATCTCCAGATCCGGCGGGTTCGAGCCGGTAACTCGGTGAATGGAAATAGTAAATTAATTTGACGGAACAAAGAATGAATCAACGTGGGTTTTGTTAATAGAAGAAGAACAGAGTAAAATAGTGTTATAAGGTGCCCAGCTTAGGGAATGCTGGTTACAGCTGGTTAGTGAACAGTGTTCAATAGTATGAAGAAATGATAAGTCAAAGCGACATGCAGAAATTATAATAACTGATAGATAAGTTTTGTGATTTAATTTAAATACAAACTCGTGATCCTAACTACGTACAGATATTTCTAACTCGTCAAATTTTACTATTTATCTCTCTTAATACCGAATTGAGTTAGGATGGGGTCGCGTCTAAATGCAGCCGCCGTCTAGCGGAATTTGAATAAAGGGTTGACTCATTAAATGAAAAGCGTCGTGCTGATGAGCAGTCTTGTGAGAACTCGTGAGCACAGGTTGACTCGTCCCTATCACAGACAACGCACTATCTCTGGCATGTAAAAAAGACGTTTTCCCAGAGTAGTGGGTTGTACAGAAAAATTCTGGTAAAATTATGATGGCATGTTACGGGAGGGGCACTATTATCCTAATTTTCAAAGTAACGTCCCGTGTAAATACGGAAAGTGGTTTTACCTCGCAGAGAAGGCGGTTTGCTCCTAGCCCAAGACGGTTTGCTTGTTCTTACGATAGTCAGAAGTATCTTTACAATTGTGGTCAAGCGGGACGATTTGCCGGGTTGCCCGAGACGGTTTGCGATTTCTTTTTAGAAGATACCCTAGCTAACGCAAGTGGCAGAATGCTCTGGCTAGGATACCCTCGGATGGTAGGTTGGGTGAATTGAGGGGTGCGGAGGATTTATACGTCGCGATGCCTAAATATGTAATGTTACTAGTTCGTATGGAAGGTTATTCGGGCTCGCGGGATTCTATCGTGGCACTCCGAATATGGCTTGATGTATTGGTTACAATGTATCAAAAATGTAAAACCGATATCGTTTAAGAAGAAACAAGATTAGAAAAAAACAGTAGTATTACTTAATCCGAAGGAAAAACAAGTTTCTAACAGGCTCTGCTTTCATAAATTTTCTATTAAATTTTCTAAGATTGTTAGCATCACAGAAAAGAATTACGAAACACTTGAGACAATAGGGTTCCGCGATCACCGTTACTAAACCTTGTAAAACTTTATTTACTAAGTTTTCTGCTTCTTAAGAATTGTTGGGAGTATACGCATCAATTGAAAAAATGTGTTTGGTAACTTTAAAGTGACCTAGATGTCTTAAGTAAACTAAAAGTCGCATTAAAATAACACAAAGTTTTCGAAAACCTAGTCCTAACAAATCTTGAGAATCTTCGGCTTTTACTTTCCGTCAAGTCGAAGAAATTGAAAAGTTCTTTATGCGCTAATGATGTAGTTTGCTTCTTGATGACATAAATGGAATATTAGGATAGACGCCATTAAAAATATAAAACTTTTCATTGATGCTTCTTGTATTTCTAAACGTTGTTAATTTTTTTAAATACGTAAGAATACTTGGAACATAATTATTTCTTTATTTTTTATCCATACTATTAAAAAGATACATTATATAGCATAAAAGTGCTGTACGAATAATATTGTTTTCCAATTAAGAGAAAGTAATTAATGAAGCTTTTCTTATTATTTTTTTTAGAGACAGCCCAGGTTTGATAACGCTTGAACTCCAAAATAATCCATTGGCCGAAGTGGAGGGCCATTTCTTGAACTGCCGACCACTGCTCTACCTCGATCTCAGCAGCTGCGGCATTCGACGACTTAATAATCAATTCTTCCACAATACTACGAATTTGAATAAATTGGATCTTTCAAACAATCCACTGGGACGACTGGAGCCAGGACCCTTCGATCACTTAACCAATCTTGAATATCTAAAACTCAAGAATTGTGGATTGACTTACATTTCACCAGAAACATTTTCTCATTTAGAAAATCTTCGCGAGCTGGAACTTTCCGAAAATGACCTCCGTTCACTCAGCTGGACCAATTTATTGGCTCCACTGGTCAGATTAGAACTTCTAAATATTCGCCATTGTCATATTACCAACTTACCAGGAGACGCTTTCGCGCGCAATCTTTATTTACGTCAGTTAGTCTTGGCCGACAATGAACTGTGGCATTTGGATGTTGGCAATACTTTGGGTCACAATTTACACAGCCTACAGAGCTTAGATTTATCCAACTGTAACTTGCAAGATCCTCTGTCTGAAGAAGCTTTCCGAAATAGCAGTGGATTGCGCGTTTTGAATTTAAGTGGAAATCCAATGTCCGCTGGTGATCTTACAGCTGTTTTACAACATCTCCCGAAACTCCATATACTCTCACTGAGTAACTGCAGTTTACGAAAATTGCCAGACGCCTTCAATATGCTTGAGCACTTGGAAGAATTGGACATTTCACACAATCCATTGAACGATGCGTTTGTAAGTCTCTTGAATCCTCTGAGATCGCTGGAATATCTGGATATGTCATACAGTAACTTGAGTTATGTCGGCAACAATACATTCGCGCAAATGACTTCACTCAAGAAATTGATACTCTCTGGGAATCGTCTTCATACACTTGAGCAAGGCCTGTTCGCTAATTTGACACGATTGGAAAGTCTGGAGCTGAACAATTGCGATTTAAAAACTCCAATAGATCCAACAGTATTTGGAGATCATGCTTATCCCGCAGTACTGGAGTTAAAGCTTAGCGGAAATCCACTACAAATACCAGAAAATGAAGCACTATTGCCTAACCAACTATCAAAATTAGAAATACTTGATCTGAGCAATTGCAATCTCAATCATCTTCACGAGAATATTTTTGATCACTCTACAAACTTAACAAACTTGAACTTATCGAATAACCGAATATCAACTCATGACAGTCTGAAATTCTTGAAGAAACTGCCGTTGCTCCAGCATCTTGATTTAAGTGGAAATCAGTTAACTTCCGTGAAACCTAAATTGTTCGAGATGAATCGTCGTCTCTTGTCATTGAATCTCATTGGCAATCCTATCGTTTGCAATTGTTCTGTAGCTGAGATGTGGAATTGGGCTGAAAAGGTGAAAGGTGATTTGCACATACTTGTAGGTAGTCAGCCAGCAGAATTTGCAGCTGGTGCTGTTAAGTTAAAGAAAACATTGAGCTGCTCTTACGACGAACAATCGTATCGTGACATTCTGGATCCAGCTAAACCCAAAGCTTTTGCTCGTAAAGGAGACGCTACGCCTAATCGTACTTGGGCTAAATACACCAGAGAGTCAGGTTGCGCCCGCGCATGATATTCAGAGGCCAAGTTTCAACATCCGATAATAAATCTGTTCGTTTTCAATGGTTATAGATCAAAAGGAGAGTTTTAAGCAATCTCAGAGTAGTAGGATTTCGCTATGGGTCCGCTTAATGTTAATCACATATTCTAATTGCTTCATTCTGTTTATCCATCTTTGTTATAATTACTATACATGTATCATTATTGTTCTTTTCTCCTAATACATAAAGGATTCTAGTCGCAAATTGACTGATCGTTTGAGGCATCAATATATATATGTGCTTCATTGTTGTTTTGGTTGAGTATCTTGTAATGTACGCTGTACCTCCTGCTATTACATTAAAGTACTCTACTATATTAGCACTTTTTCATCGTAGTAGCATTGAATGTGGATCTGTAATACAACAAATTCTCACAAATAAGCACAGAAAACAATAATTCAGACAGATTGGAGATAAAAGAAAGAAAAAATATTTCGACAGTTTCAACTTTCAAGCTTCTTTTAAGTTGCAAAGTATCTATTAAGTTAAATATCATCATAACACTATAGTCATATAACAATGTATAAGTAGTAAGTGAAAATAGTCGTATACATGAACTAAATCGAACAAATTCTCTTCGAACAAAATCTGTAACATTTTCAAAAAATTTGTTAGTTTCATCATATTCAGCAACCAAAAATTATGTCTGCACTACTATTGTCTATAATATGTAGAAAGAATTTCATGCGCATAAACATTCTTTAAATACAAATGTACAGCAAATCGGGTCAAGCGTATGCAAAGGTTCACAAGTACCTATGAATAATAATAAAATAATAATAAATAAAATAATAAATGAACTAGACTATAGCTGCGCTCGTGACTGATGGTAATTCTTGTGAACGTAATTAATTGTACTTGAATGTTCGCGAATCTTGCGTGATGCTTGGGCAAAACTTTAAAACTGTCGATAAACACTTCTCAAAAATGAATAGTACATACGGGGAACGGGGGTCCGATCACATTATGTCACGCTATAAAGATTATTCATACAATCTGTACTCCGTTGAAAAGCAATTACTTTCTTACAGTGTAGGAAATGTCGTCGGAAAAGCATTTGAATTAAGGTTGAGGATTAGAGAAGTTAAACTAGGGTCGAGCCTACTTGAACCCAAGCTTAATATTTTGAAGCTAGCCGTAGCACGTGACCGGACCATGGGCGAAATCCTTTGAAATTGGTTGAACTGCTGATCTTTAAATATTCTTATGAAAAACGGAATGAAATAATCTTTGCATCCTTTTAATGCGAGAAACTTTATTATCGGATATTGAAATCTTGGTGGTCAAGGGGAGGGGGGGATTAAAATGTATTAAAAATTTCTTTTTCATTATTGAAATTATTTAAGCAAAATTGGTCAGGTCATATTTATGCTGACATTTGTAAAAAAACTGTTATAGTGGTATGGGAAACGAAAAACGTCACTTTTAATTATCTTACACGAATTAGGCGTAATATTTAGCAATTAAGGAAATCCCTAGACCTAAACTAAAAGAGAGAAAGAGAGGAGAGAGAGAGAGAGAGGCAAAATTGTAAAGCAAATTTCAATTTGTAATTCGCTATAAGATCAGATCAAGGCGATTACTGATAATTAAATGCACGTGTACACGTATGTGCGTTTATCTCTAGCTATGTTTATCAGTTATATTATGTTTATACTTACGTACAAAGTAATAATTGAAGCAATAATTAGCTCCACTTGATATCAATCAATATTCAATATGCAGATTATATTGGAATGTCAAAAATTGTCAGATAACACAGGAGCATTTATGGATTGACAGTCATACAGGGAAACAAGATCAATACTTTCATTTCCTATATGATATGCATATCGATTACGAAACATAATTTACGTGCATTAATCAATTTTTTTTAAGCTATTAAGAATTAATTGGTACATCATTAAAATATACTTTTTAAAATAAGAAGATAAAGAGAGCCGGAAAATCGAATCAGCGGAAATTAATGGTCTAAGGAGCACTTAATATTATATTTCCTATTTGTATAGAGACGCAGATAGAGGAACGTTCTACGGACAAGCTTTAAAAATTTTATTTAATTATTGCCTACATCGGATAAATCCAAACTAATGGAAGCCCTGTTCAATATACCCAAAGTATCGTTTAGTTACTACTTATATTATTTGAAAATTATGCAAAAATATAATCAATTATTTGTGGAAATTTATTACTCAATGTTGATGGTGTTATATATCATTGTTTAATTACGCGTTAATGTATTAACAAATGATAGGAAAGAAAAATGTGAAACGTATTTGCAGATCATTGTACATCATTTGAATACATTTAAAATCATTATTAAGGTACATGAGAGATTAAGATAATTGGAGAGAGGGAATATAATTTATACTAAAATGTGCGTTATAATTTTTTCCATCGACTTGTATTTTACGACCGAATTTCAAGCAATTACAAAATATCAATTCTAGATATACCGCCAAAGTATATGATTCCAGGTTTGACCGTCAAATTCCCGCCACTTACCTCAATGTATACCTTGAATAACATTGATATTAGGTACCATTTTCATTCACTATATTCATCTATGTACATCACTGTTTAATAAAAACATCGTTCTTCTTCCTGTAAAAAATGATTTTTGTATTCTTTAATGATAATTGGGAGAAATTTCGAGAAAAGTACTTACTGGAAGCTATGATCAGGTCTGAGCATTTCGCAATCAGCAAAATATAGGATATGTCGCATACTACTTTTAACATGTGTAACGAACGAAACGCCTCAGAATTACATCTTGAGTATTACGGAACGGCCTTCGCCCGAAGTATTTAAATTTTCTACCGGTTGTACATACATTATTACCTGGTACGTTTTCGCTTTGCGTTCCACATTGTGTCTCAGCCTTTAGTGTTTAAATATAAACACGATCTAACCTAACCTAATTTACCTTAATCATGCCTGGAATTTGAATTTTATTAACTTACGAATTAAACGTCTATGATACAACAAAATTCAACCAGTCACATGTGATTTCATAGCCGTATTTTTATACGAAATTTGTATAATATAGATTATATTAATATTTTATAATTATGGTATTTTATTATGATTATAATTACTATTCTTCATGGATTCGTACTAAAAACTTTATAGCACATACAAATTTCATATCAGTTTTCTATTTTCGCACTGCAGACTTGCGCACGCGCATAACGTTAAAAATCATATGGCTTAGTGCCACTTGGTGCATATGTATAATTCACTTACTCTTGCTTCTTATATGTACTTATATAGAATTCTAGTGACTCTGACTCGTGTCATTTCTAGCCGATAATTTCGTTGTGTTCTCCGAAACTATATAATATGGATTCATAACAGAGATTTAATGTGTAATTTTACAATGCACCATTTATCATTGATCATGGAGGAACTTAACCTAATTTATTTAAGTCAAAAGAAGATAAGGCGTTTCACCTACAGTGCCCTGCAAAACTCTGTGTACAGTGGAAAAAATGTAATTCCTAAAGAACCTAAAATAGTAAATGTTTATTAATCGCAAATAAACTTTATTCTGTCCATTATACAATGAATACAACAGAGCATATATGTCTTTTAAATTAAAGAAAGTGGAAATAAAGTATGAAAAGTCTGAAAATTCTTTTGCGAAAGTTTGTGTATAGCTAACACTTTAGTACTGAGATACATTATCAATATTTAGTTAGCCATTCTTTAGCATCAATTACTGTTCTAAATTTTCGAGGTATGGATTTTACTAATTGTCGAGACAAGTATTCTTTTAACTGGGATTTATTGCTGATATCATATTTTCTTAATTTATTTTCAAGTTATGTTCACACACTTTTCTATTGGATTGACATCAGGGCACTAAATAATATTCAAATAATTATTTAGATTATTACTAAATAAGATTATTAATAATTAATAAATAAGCCATATAGATCATTGTTTAGAATCATTGTCATGTTGAAAGTAAAAGTTCTCACCCAAACCAAGTTTTCTTGCACTTTCTTTCAAGTTATCTTTCAGGATATTGAGATGAACTATTTTATACATTCTATTATTGTTTTTTATTATTCAATTTCCGGAACCAGCTGTAGCCATACAGTGCCATATTAAAACTCCGCAACCTCCATATTTCACAGTGGCTTGTAAATCTTTCAATTGCAGTTCTTCTTCTGTTTCTCTCTAAACTAATTTTTTGCTATACCTAATGCCAAAGATTTTAATTACTACTTCTAAAGTATTATTCTCAGATGAAAGTGTATTTAATATTTTTGTGGTAATGGAGTTATAGTATGCGGTTGTATGGATGCAGCTGGTTCTTGAAAATTAATAATCTCAGTAATCATATTTAGTCATTATTAATAATTATTTAATTATTGTTCAGTACCCTGATGACAATTCGATAGAAAATTTGTGAACAGAATTGGAATATAAATTAAGAAAACATGATATTAGCAACAAAGCCCAGTTAAAAGAATTATTGCACCAGGAATGGAAAAATTTTAGCCCAGACTTGTCTCGAACATCAGTCAAATTCATATTTCGAAGACTTAAAACAATAATTGATACCAAAGGATGGTCAACTAAATATTGATAATATATCTAAGTACTGAAAATGTCAGCTGTACGCAGACTTTTAAAACAGAATTTTTGGACCCTTAATATTTTTGCTTGTACTTCCTTTAATTTAAAGACATGTACTGCATTGTGTAAATACATTGTTTAGTGAACATAATAAAGTAGTTGCGTCTAACAAGCATTTACTCTTTTTCATTCTTTAGAACCATATAAACCGGTAATATCACATTTTATCCTCTGTACTAATAAGAGGACTGTCAAATGTTCTAATTTTAAAAAATTTTCAAACTCAGGATGTGAGAAGGTCATCACTAGTGATGTAATTTGCCAAAGCAGTAATACATTCAGTTATTTTCGAAAAATTCGATTTTAAGAAACGCCTAATGGATTATATCGATTGCACGGTTCACAAGTAATAGCAAGCGGTGTGGCAACGTTCTAGTTTAGAAATCGCTGGTTCGTATGTCGCTGTCGTAAATTTGTTTCTGTTCCCTTATTAATTATATTACCTACACATTTACATATAAAATTGGATCAAATCTACACTAATTAACAGACATGTAATCATCATTTTCAATGAAAAACGTACCTACTGGTATTTTGATTTCCTCTCGCTTGAAAAATCATACTTTTTCGTTGAAAATAATGATTTTTGAATACTTTCAAATAATATCTTCAAATACGATCACAAACATAAATCTTCAGATCAATCGTTTCATAATAATAATACAAACCTAGTTTACCTGAGGAGGCCGGAAATTGTACACAAAAGATTTTGACCGCGAGAGAAAATGAGATACGGCGAAATGTGAAAGGAAGGGCAGCTGGAAATTTGATTTTACCATTGGCTGTGGATACAGTAAAAAGTATATTTTGGAGCAATTAATAGTACGGCGAATTTTGTCTTTGACTAATATCATGATACCAGATTAAAGTTTATAAATACAGTTTGTAAAAAAAATTACAATGTCAGTTATTGCATTTGTTGATATGCCTGGCACATCAATGACAGGAAATATCGAGTTTGTTGAAGCACAAATATGGAGTGAAACTTCAAAAATACAATTGAAAGATGGCATTGTGTATTATGAGCTCACCTCACTACAAATGATCTTATCGCACCAGAATCTTCTGCGGTAATTAATGAAGAAGCTATGCTACTGGGCGAAGAAATTTATAGTCGCACACTCGAAATGCTAAACGAGAATAAATTCATAACGGCCGAAGAATTAATAACAATAAATGAAAGTGACGACCAAAACGCGTTTGAAGAAGTTGGAGGCAATGATTCGACAGAAGATTATAAGCCAGAGGGGGAAAAAAACAAACACCCGAGTATATTCCACTGGGCTACAAAATAAGGGTTGTGAATATAGCTAGAGCAAATAGGAACTAGATCCTCAAAAATCTTGAAAGGAAAGGGTGCAGCCGCCTGAAATATATAAACGATTTATCCAGATAGGAAAGATATATTAAAAGTGGTGGAATCACAAAATACAAAAATGCAATCATCGTTTCATGGACGTATGATAGCTTCAGCGAAGTTCGACAAAGCAATCATCAGATCACAACACGAAACTTATAGCAATGGGCTTTATCTGCTGCAAGTCAATTCGAAAATGTTGATTTCAAAGCTTTCGAATCGTGGGTTGCACGATTCAAACGTAAGCATCGAATTCGTCAAAGGAAAATAACAAAATATGTATATGTCAAAAAAAATCTGTTACAGTCTTGATACTACAATTCGATAAGAATTTCGTCATAAATACGGATCAAAGAAGTAATTATAATGTTTTTTAATTTATATTTAATTAGAACATTACTTTTTTTATAATTTGGTATATTTTGTAAATATTTTCCAGGCTCGCAATACCAGTCCGCTCCAATATTTTTAACAATGATACATTATGCTTGGTGTACTTCAAAACTCCGTGATGATAGAGAAATTGTTATGAATGTTAACGGAGTATGCTTTTGCTTCGATATTCTCAAAAAATCTTGCAGCTGTAAAAAATCTGCATTCATAAATTGTGCTATGTGCCGTAAAAATGATTGTTTTGTCTGTTTTTACCATGAATATCACCTTGGTTCTTGCGATACTCCCGTATAAATAAAAAAACAATTACAAAATTATATGGGAAAAATATAAATATTAAAATCAGATATCATTATTGTTTCATTTTATTTTAATCTTAAAACCAAAAGATATTTAATTTCCTATCCGACAATATGCACTTATGTATTAAAATTGAAATTCTTATTCAAAAATCATTATTAACGAAAAAGTACGATTTTTCAGGCGAGAGGAAATTAAAATACCAGTAAGTGCGTTTCTCATTGAAAATGATGATTACATGTCTGTTAACTAGCATAGATTTGATCCACTTTTACATGTAAATATTGTAGGTAATAGAATTCATAAGGGAAAAAAAAATATTGCTGGCAGCGAGATTCGAACAGCGATCTCTAAACTATAACACTGCCCGGTAAGCCACACCGCTCCCTGTTACTTGTGAACCGTGCAGTCTATATGACCCACTCGGCGTTTTTCAAAATCAAATTTCTCAAAAACGATTGATTACTTACGTTAAATTACTTTACTAGTGACGAACTTCTTACAATCTGAGT
This sequence comes from Cephus cinctus, assembly GCF_000341935.2. Classification (NCBI taxonomy): domain Eukaryota; kingdom Metazoa; phylum Arthropoda; class Insecta; order Hymenoptera; family Cephidae; genus Cephus; species Cephus cinctus. Next base: position 229,781 of record NW_014332759.1, read on the forward strand.
TTGAACAGTTTTAAAAATCAGAACATCTGACCGTCACCTTGTCAGAATATTGCAAGAACCTTTAAGGTTTCGTGTAATTTTTATTTGCTGTTATTTAACACTTTGTTGTATGATAAATTTCATGCTAATGTCTTTGACTGATTAAGCATTTCTCAAAATCCATATAATAAAGTGCTATAAGGTCCTCATTACAGGTCAAAAATGCTAGATTGCCGGGAATCTAAGAATATTAAATTTGCAAAACATGTATTTTACCACTTTAAATTTTGAAAGTGAACAACGGAATTTGATGTTAAAATTACTTGAATAAAACATACTTTATTAAATGAATGTGCAAAAAATATTGATACCATATCCCAATCTCTTTCTTCACTGTACAAATAATTAGTAACGTAATACAAAAAAAATACAAGTAATGAACATGACAAAACAAAATTAAGCAGTGTTTTTTAAATTTACAAAAAATCGAAAAACATTATAACCACTCGTCACGAATAATTTTTGTTTCATTGAGTAAAAGATTACTTAAATATCTATTATTAATATGTCCATCTCCAATCTTAATATTAATAAAAAAAAACAGAACGTGAAACTTTATTTAAATATTTCAAATACAAAAAATTTTATTTCCTGTCATTTAATTAATTATTGTCAATAATCATTGTACGTTTATAATAACTACTGAAAACAACGACCTAATTAAAATCAGTTAATTAATTCAATATCATGATAAACATGCATTTATTTAAAATTAGCAAAGCGAATTAAAAAAGTATAACTGATTTCAGCCTTATCGTAAAAAAATTAGTTATCATCTATATAATCCGCGTAGCAGAGATATCACTAAATTATAATCCTTATATTGTTACATTTCTACAGTGGCGTACAAGAATAGACACTAGATTATATGTATATAACAATAAGTCAAGGTGTCAAAGTCCACGATTCCTACTTCTTAAACGAGTTTGTACTGATTACGCAAGTAATCATAGACGTGGGAGGTGGAAGGAATGAAAGCTTCACGTGAACACGCAGTGCTTATAGTCCGTCTAACTAATACATCGTGATGCGCGTGTGTCGTTCACCAACTGGACTGTCGTTCAGTCGTTATCTTTACTCAGACTCGATCGGTAAACGGCTGGCTCCTCTAATATTATCGAGGACCATGCTTGATATTCTTGAAAGCGCATTGAACGTGCCAAAATTATATTATGGTGTACTTGCTGGCATCGGTTTCTGCAGTTACTACTTATTCGAAGTAGTCAAGGTCAGTGTGCATATCGATCATAGATATATTACACACGTATTACGCTGAGCATACATTAAATACATTAGCGTCATGAAAAACGTTATTGCTTACACGAGATTGTCAGTACTGTAAATTGAACATTTATTTTCAAATTAGACATATACCTTATATTGCCAATGAAAATATATTGTTATTCTTGTGAATTGTCTTTTATTCACTTGGTCATTCTTATCAATCTTTATTAATCTGACCAGCCATTAGTCGGTGACATACAATTAGGAGTTGACTCTGTGGGAGTTAATTTGTCAATTATTTGAATGGAATATATTTGAATTTTTCGTAATTTGTTAAAGCTTTTTTATCTCTTTCACACCGTCGCTAAGTAACTGATAACTAATTGATTCGAGTAGGAAATACGTAAATCACTTGGATAAGTGATACTGAATTTGTTATATTATATTTTGATAAGATACTAGCAACTGTGATATTGGTATCTTATTTATGGTTTAATTTTTTTTAAATTCTTTAAGTAAAAATTTTGCAAGTCTTTTGTATTCCTTGTGACAGTTATAAAATTTTACTTCAATGTATGTTGAGCTAAGTTAATATATGTCAATTGAAAATTCAATGTATGCTGCTTATAAATTTTACTAAAGTTTCCAGCAAAAGGCATTTTCATATGAAGCTAACATTATTTAGTTGGAATAAAAATATATCAAGCAATATACTTGTAATAATTGCAAATGGTAGATGTCTTTGTTTCTTATTAGCTTTATTATCTTCTGGTCAAGTAAAAAAAAATGAAACAAGCCAGCAAATGAAACGATATAAATATGGAATATCGAAAGCTCCGGTCACGATTATCTCTGCGAAGTAGGTAGACTTACGTTACATGAATTAGAAAACGCATTCATTATTATATCGGGTGACACGGTTATTAGATGTCAGTCAAGGTTTGGAAACTTGGAAAATGAATGAATAGTACAATAATAAATAAAAACTAACAAATGTTACAAAATTGAGTTGGAAGTTTCATAAAACTAAAGATTATATCTCTATAACGATAAGAATAAAATCGCTAAAATATTAAGCAGCATTCATCCGGATCAATGAAGAGCTATTATTAATATGACCTTAGTAGGACTGTACTTCCGGTGACTGCCGACAGCCAGGAAATGACTATATACCGTATGGAGGTTCATTATCGTTTGCGGTCGCTTCAGTAATAGACAAATAGCTTAATCCCTCGAGCATGTTTGCATTCATCCTCGTTGCCAATGAACTTCGCATCTTTTTCAGAAACCGCTTCTCGTCTGTGCTCCAGGACCTTTCCTGAACTTCCTGGAAGAACATGTGCCTATCCTCCGAAGCAAGTTCTGGCCGACGCTTTGGTGTTTCGAGTCGAGGGCCCAAACGATTTTTGCAAGTGTATTACGATCACGATTGTTGCCTAGAGTTCAATATCGCAGGTAGATATTCATTCCGTCATATTTTTTTTAATTTGCATATTATGCATAATGCAAAGAAGAATACATTACAAAAATGGAACATTCATATTTCATGTTCTTACTATCCAAAAACTTGTTGGTGTCCATATATTGCGATACTTGTGCGATACCAAAGTTACTGTGGACATTTTCTTCGAAAATATTAAATTAACGCATTTGCTATACGAAACACCTACGCGCAGTCTCGCGGTCAAATCTTATCCACACAACATTGGGATATTAAAAATGTCATGCAGACGTCGTCAATCGTCGCTATTGACATACGATACACATCCGCAAATGAAATCTTGCAGATGTTATTCTGAAGTATGTTTGTCCCACCTACGGATGTCTTTCTGTCCGTCTTTTGCACATCCTACCATTTATAGGATACATTTCTGACATCCATCTGACAATTTGCTTCACATGAATAGGATATTCTTATAAGATATATGGTCCAGTTATCGGTCATCTACCGGCACACTCACTGGTTGGCTTGACGCGTCCGCTGACAGGTCAAAAAACATTCAATGAATTTATGCATTTTTTTTTAATTTAGAAAATAAGATAAAGCAAAAAACCTATCGATGATTACACGCATGTAAGGTTCCAAAAAATTTTTTATTTTCAATAACTATAAAATATATAATAATAAAATAATAATAAATGATGAAAAAAGATTAATGGACAACGTATGTAAATGCCGACATTGAAACGACATTCTAAAGATGTCATTCTGCGCCGTGTTTAAGAACATCTGCATATTTCAAAACAAATGCCGTATGCTGATTTCAAAATCTTAAAAATGAAACAGGAATACGATTTCAACAAAATATAAATATACTGAACTTTTCAAGCCAGAAGAAATTACAATGTATGAACATTAGTGTACCGAAAATGTAGGTGGAAAACATTGTTTTTACGGTGCATTTCAAATTCGGAATTCGCCTCTTACGCTCATACACATACATATGTTTTCATGATAGCGAATCCACAAATCTAAATATATGTATATCATAGTACACATTTAAAATTCTTTATCAAAAAATGTGTTGCATTGTTAATAATATGATAATGCTATTACAAGTCGCAGCTACTTGTTAATCGTTAAAAAACATATTATGTGTAATTAAAGTCATCTGGCATGTGGAAATAATTTTACTGTAAAAGATTTTCTTTCTACATTAGTCTAAAAAGTCAATATTATATACAGTCATATGATTATTCCTATTGACTTCCATAAGTCACTCATGTGCCATGTAATTTGCAATTTCGCACAACTGATTCTCTTAATATTAGACTTATTATTTTAACGTTTAATTACATTCTTCGAGCTTGGATACTTCATATAAGTCCAATCCAACCCAATGAGAAATATTTCTCAATTAGAACTTGAAAAGCTTATCGCACTTACAGATTTTTTATTAAGAATTGCATGCCAATGGAGGTTACAAATTTAAACGATAGATCAAATTTTAAATTTATATAATAGAGTTCTCTATTGATGCACTGCTGACCATATATGCTCAATAAGTCAGTAACTGCTTCGTTTGATGACGAATATTGTTTTAGGGAAATCCTGACCTTATCTGATGGTGGTGAGGTGGCCCTTGATTGGGCAGAAGAAAGTTGTTCATCTGAATCCCCAATAATAATTATACTTCCGGGTTTAACTGGGGCCAGCCAAGCTGAATACATAAAATGCCTCGTTGGTGCTGCAAAGGATATTGGTGTTCGGTGTGTTACTTTCAATAACAGAGGCTTAGGAGGTGTGAAGCTAAAGGTACCATTATTGTCACTTTTTATTTCTTTGATATCTACAAATATATATAATAATTAATAACTCTTTATTCTTCAGACTCCACGAACCTACTGTGCTGCAAACTGTGAAGATTTATCAGAAGTCGTAGAGCATGTCAGAAAACTTCATCCCACCGTACCAATTGGTGCTACAGGGATATCAATGGGAGGGTAAGCTTTTTTTTTATTACAAATTTTTTAATAAAAAATCACTAAGATATTAACAGTATATTAGAAAACATTACACGTTTATTGTACAAGAACAAATAAACACAAAATGTAAAGTATGCAAAGAATTTGAAGTTATTGGGAAATGTATGGTAACAAATAAATCTAGGCAATGCTTACACTTTGCTATTTATGGACATAATTACGTAAATCAATTGTTTAATAACTATTATTACATTATTGTGTAAAAAAACTTGTAATATTGACAAAATGTAATTATTACATTGTGTTTGCTAGATTCTCTTAACAGTTATTAAATATAGTTTAGGATCAGTATTATTGGCTCATTCAAAAACATTAATATGTTTTTATTTCTAGATTGATCCTCGGCAATTATCTAGCACAATTAGGACCTCTAGCAAAGAAAAAGTTAAATGCAGCATTAGCCATTTCTGTACCTTGGAACGTTTTCGAAGGAACGAAGAGTATTGAGAAGCCTTATCTAAATTTGATGTTGAACAAACATTTAACTGAAAATCTTTGTCGTACCGTCGAGCGTTATCACCAAAATTCAACATTTTTTGACTTGGATATGGAAAACGTTCTAAAGGTGAGTTGTTTCCAAAAATCGTTCACGTCTATATCTATCTATTTGTGATCGTCGATACGTTTGAATATCAAACTAATTAGACTAGAAGGTCATTCGATTAGGATCATAATAATAGTATTCCAATTTCTGTGAATTCAATGTATATTGTTCATCACAGAAATATTTCCTACATAAGGTATTATCTTTGAGACAAGCGGAGGGACAGAGATTCATAATTTAAAAAATGTTCATATTACATATTGTTTAAATACTGCAATAAAAAATGATCAACAAGTTTCAAGATTTTGAATTTAAAAATCATCGTAGTAATATTTAATGTGAAAAAAAGTGTCTCCTACAAATTTAATCTACTTTTACTGGCTGGAAGCTGAGATATTTTGAAAAAATATTGCTATTTCAACGAGCCAATGACTCAGCTAATGAAATCACATTTAATTTTATAATTTTATTTCTGAGGTCTCACAATTACTTCAGTAAAATTCATATATATATATAGATCATTGTATGTTTTGTAAAACTAAACAAGAAATGATTTTATTTCAAGGTAAGGGATAAGTAAGAGTATATGAATTTATATTAATATAGTCAATTAAACATTTTTAATTAACCAATGGTTAATATTGTGCAATTACTTTAGCTATTAATGTATCAAGTCTATTGCTGCCGTTATCTTAAATCGTTTTTATCCCTTTATTCTATCTTTTTGTTTAGAGTAAAACGGTACGAGAATTCGACACGAATTTCACTGTCAAACATTTTGGCTACAAAGATGTTGAAGATTACTACTCAAATGCAACGTTACACAACAAATTGCATCTAATTGAAGTTCCTCTTCTGTGCCTAAGTGCGGCAGACGATCCTTTCCAACCTCTCGAAGGTAATATGTATACATTTTGTATTATATATTTAATTATAGCCGATATATAATATTTAAATATTTATTTATCCTGATTGATTGATATTTCTGTTATTGAATATTAGAATCACTTCTTAATACTAAAATTTGTAATCTAAAGTGATAAGGAAGCTTCAACAAAATCGAAAGTACTAACGGATTACTTTTAATTACACTTCGCAGCAATTCCTATAAACGAAGTGAATAAGTCATCCAACGTAGCGATAATTGTAACTTCAAGAGGTGGTCACATCGGTTTCCTGGAAGGTGTCTGGCCTGCGAAAAAAGAACAATATATGGGAAAAATTTTTTCTCAGTACTTCACTGCCATTTTTACTTCAAGTATCGTCCAACCAGATACTTCTGAGTGTAAATTAAAAAACAATTAACTATGGACATAAATATGATTTACTACAGTCTTTTTTTAATTTAATTCTTTATGGTTGTGTTATTGTACAATCAAAATACAATTGTATGTACAGTCAAAAATATTCACGAATCCATATTATAAGAAACGACTTAAGAAGCAGCTTTTGTTGTGTATGAACAGAATAGATGTTGTGAATTATGTAATATTAATTCACAGTGTCTTAGAATTATAATTTGTCGACATTTTGACTTGTCCTAATATTTTTGGTCAATCAATATAACCACTATACTAAATTATTATAGCAGTAATTGAGAGATTGTATTTTTAATTTGTTTTAAGTTAAAATTTCTCATTTTAACAGCGGATCTTAATTTATCAATATCAAATTATGATATATAATTTTCTACTAATTTAGATACGTACTAAGGTCACAAATTGTAGTATTCTGATTATTATTAGTAAATAATTTTAAAGCAAACCGTAATAAGTTATCTTTCAGATATCTAATATGACAGAAGAGTATTCTTTAGGTGTGTTAAAGATGACTATAGAATTTGTATGCTATCTGGGATATAAGGAAACGTATTCCATATTCCCATAATTTACCTGTTATTTCAATTGTTCCCAAAAATAAACCTTTTTTACATATGAAACATTGAAACCATTTATTACATTTATTAAATTTTTTACTTTTAATTTACATCTGATGTCTCAAAATAACAATTCACAAGTTGCATCATATTCTGTGTTATGACAAAAATTTGAATTAATCCTTATGTCAATACCCGACTACCCTTTTCCGTTGTCCCACATAAAATTTTTTAACTTCCCGTCAAACTATCCACAATTGCTTTAAAATCCTCCTTATTTCGTCAATTTCACATCGATATATAAATATATATTCAGTTTGGAAAAAAAAAAAGTTATAAAATCCAAATAATGAAGTTGAATCTACGTTTGTTCAATACCCGTGTACCCGCATACGTCAATGTACCACTCGTATTAAATTTATAAGCTAACAAATTAAAATAATAATTAAGCATGACAACAAATACAAAGTAAATAAATAAATATTGATATTGTTAGTTTGAAAATAACTTATTGTGATTTATAATTTTTTTAAATGAACTCATAACGAATTTTTATAGGTTACACTCTTTATACTTAGTAATTGCGTTTGCATGTTCATCGCAAACAGGTTTCTTACAAGTTTGACACGATTTTCGCGTTTTCCTACGTTTTTTAAATGAACTCTTGTAACCAATATAACATAAGCCAATGACAACCTTGCGTCCAGTAGGACGTAACGTTTGTGCAGACCCAGTTGCTATTACAGTATTGCTTCGAAGCACTTCGAAGATTCACAGGTTTGGCGTATATGCTTTCGATGGCCAGCTCTGTTGCAAAATTTCTCATCCCCTGACTATTTTGAGAACGATCTCCAATTGTTGGCATACAAAATTCTTCACCCAGTTGGCGTAAAAATAATCGGCATTGGTTTGCTTTCTTTTTGAGCATTTTATTATTTTCAAAATAAATTATGTAAGAAGCAAGACTGGCAATGTCAAGAATATTTAAAAAAATTCAAGAGGCCATCGATAAGTCCGCCTGTGTGCAGTGTATCGCCATAGCATCTGATCCATCGTGATCCATAGTATCAACACAAATTTTGGTTTTGTTATAATATTGAATAATTTCCGGTTTCTGATATCGTCATATTTGAGTGCATCGTGAATAGTAGTATAACTGCCTTATTTTTTTTACACATATAATGACATTCTCGTGAAATCCATGTAATGTTAAAAATTTTATACGGATTTTGAATGCAGCCATCTCCGCAGAAATATATTTTTTATTCTTCTTTAGGGTCGCAGCAATTGTGAGGTTCCGCGATAATAAATGTTTCGCCAAGGGTAGAGTAGTAAAAGAATTATCATCGAAATGTTTCTACCTGATCCCTTATAAGGCGAGGTCAAATCTTTTACTATTCTTTCACCTTGATTTGTTTCGCGACCGATTGTAGATTTCCCTGTGTAAAGTTGACTAGATAGTGAATTTTCAACATCACATATCGACCATACTTTTAATCCATACTTTGCTGGTTTTGATGGAATATGTTGTGTAAACCTCGTTCGACCTCTATATGGGAAAAGTTGCTCGTCGATTGTCAAACATTCAGTTAGTTTGAATAGTGTTGATAAATTTCAATTCAACACAGTCCATATATCGCGTATAGGAGTTGCTTTATCCTCCTTTATGCGAACAGCTCGAGTATTTGCATCGTCAAATCGAATAAATCTTACAATATTCCAAAATCGATTGATAACTATCGCTGCTGGATATAATGGATATGAAGTGGATCACTAGATGTCAGTTGCATAGTCAGTGTTCGAATTATTTTCACCAGACTTTATCAAAATTCCCAAAAATGTATAAAATTATTGAAGTGTAAGATCTTTCCATACCAGTTGCTTCTTCGTAGGATTTTCCTCGTTGTACGCGTGGTAAATTGTAATCGCTTTCTTATTTGTATGACGCAAAATAATATTGACCATTTCGACAGTGAAGACACTCTTGAATGTATTGGAAATCGAGAGCATTTCCGTTCTTCTGTGTGGACCACTTCTCTGCCGGATAATGTTACGCACTGCGGTTGGATGCTGCGCTGGTGGTGTCGAGTGGAGACCAAATCATCTTATCTTTCAATACAAAAATTGTCGTCGACTCTGATGGTTCTTTACTGCCTTCACTTTCAACCAGATCATCATCATTCTCGCTTGCATCATCTGCTTCACTCTTTCGATCTTCTACTAAATGTGCGCTATACATATACAACTTATAATTTACATAGTATAAAAATAACACTGTATAATACCAGTATCTTCGTGGTCTAAAATTTCTGAACCCTGCGATGGCCTTCTGGCAACGGAATAAAATGTTCGTTGTTGCTATCCGATGGATTGTTATCGTCTGCAGCAGAGTCCTCTCCTAATAACTGCCTCAAATAAGCAGCCCTTTCTTCAGCAGTCAATATTTTATATGAAATTAATTAGAATTTTTATAACAGTATATTCATTCATTATAGAATGGAAATTTCATATAAATGTATTCATCTATACCTTGCAAATTCACATCCCGATAACTCTTCCATTTTTCTTGTTAATATTCTGAATGAAAAAAAAAACACATTTCAATGTTTACAATAAAAAATAACGCAAAACACCAAAGCACAGCGTTCACAAAATTTTACTGGATGTCCCAACGTCCGCATCGGGCCAGGTCCCGTTTGACAATGACGGTAACGCTACTGAACCCCTCGCATAACTATAGGGCCTTCGTCATAATTCTTTTCGTCTCGTCCCCTTCCCAAGGTTCTCTTTAACCCTGCAGATTTCAAGTAAACACATCGAGACGGAAATTCCGGGTCATAGACCCGCTTTATTGTATGGATTATAGGGTATAATGGATATAAAGGTACACGAGTACCCTGGACATTGAATAACGCACATGAGCTTGAGTATTGACATAAGGGTTAATTAAAATATTTAATTTCTCAGTAGATCTCATTTTTGTTCCATGTAAATTACGTAACAACGTATTATGAAATTAAGCGTAATTTAACAATACAAACAACGTAGAAAGTAACTTGAAAGCAATATATAACAATTACAAGAGATAGGAGAAGGTTGTCTAAATCGTACCGTCGCAATAATTAAATAACTATGCAACTGTAATAACATTTGTAATTTATATACAGAATCTTTTCTGTCTCAATTATCGGTAAGTAGTTTATTAATAAAAATATAAAAAGTGGTACGACTTAAACAACTTTACCATATTGTTAACATTCGCTACATAGAAAGTTATGAAAAAAAAGTGTTTTTAAATTGATTGTATGTTAAAGGCAAACAAAGTTGGAATATATTTAAGCAGCATGGCATAACAAAATGAATAAATTTTATCAAGTGCTTATGATTTCTACTTTACATAAAATTTATTCGCATAATTCAGGATTGTTAGTGACCCTTCTACTACTATGTTAGATATCGTGGTTTTCTGAAAAACGCAACATTAACTGAGATAGGACATATATATAAAAATACTGAAAGCTTTAAAAATTAAATTTTCTATGAAAGAATAATGTATGCTTTAAACTTCTAGCACTTGTATAAGCTTATATACGAGCGTTTATGCACGAGGCAAATCTGAAATTTTTTGAAAATAAAGATTTTTCTATAAAATCTGCAAATTTAATTTATATAATAAATGAGTAATAAATCTAATATACGCAGTGCATAATAAATAAGTCTTCATAATTCCATCGACAATTCAGACCTTGCGTGCTCAGCCCGAAGTCGATACTGTACAATTTTGGGCACAGACTCGCCAAGTAGTATTCGATAAGGAACCTCCTCACGTTTTATTAATTATTAAATGACCATTTAATCATAATTGTATATAAGAAGCAGTAGTAGATGATACAAAAGAGTAGTGAAGATATTATAAGAAATTTCGAAAATACAATTAAAATGAGCTAGTGCTAGATCATATAATACGCAGGTATGCAGTGGCTAATGTGTGTACAGTAATGCTGTACTTGACGAAGTTTTTTTACACTAGAGTGTTTTTGTGGGGATATTGGATACTCCATAGTCTTTTATAACTTATAAATTTTTCTTTAACTAACTTTTATTTCACTCTGTTCTTTGAAAACATAATTGTAGGTTCATACATTAGTGTTATTTGGTCTGACCCTACCGTTTGGTGATATGTAAAGTGTTGTCTATAAAAGAGGATATGTATAATTGGTTTACAGAGATCATGTACGATATTTTTGAAAATGTATTCAATATTCTAAATTATAAACATATAGCTCCGTATTAATATTTACCTATTATCATCACCTTTAGGCTGCAGATACTAACAGCCTACAACTGCAACGTACTAATTCCACTATAACAGGGTGATACGAATATGGATCATTGTTTTTTATTCAAAGAACACTTTATGTCTAAGTTTAATGTGAGGAATCTGTCTAGGGTAAATTTACCAATAAATGACCATCGTAAGAAAAGCCTCCAGTGATGAATACTCATATTAAAATCACTATGTATCTACTTATAGATATAATTTACATGAGACATCCATATACTGGGGCCTGTCCATTGAGTGGAGTCATCCTATATACAAAACCAATGAATTCTGATACTGTCTATGTTAAAACAATATATTTTCGTAGAATATGTACAGCTTTTAAAACGAATGCAACATTGAACTGCTAAATATTTAATTGCTTAATCACCACTATAATACTAATTTTCTTAATTTTGTAATATCCATTCTATATTTGTTTAATTTATTTTCTTCTAACCGCTAATCATGGGTTTCTATGTGAGAGGCATGTTACGACAGTCGAATGATATGTTATTTCTCCTTTATCCTCATGTATATTATCTGCAAATTGTAATAATACATTATACAGTGAAAGTATAACTTATATTAATAGAAATAAACATGATTAAAGTATATGGTAAAAGTAAATACAAAAATAGCTGATCTAGTGAAATAAAGTTGTTACAATAAAATGTTATACTAGCCTGGACAATATATATTAGGCGGAAAAATAGGCTTGCGACTGTAATACGTAACTGTGCTGTACCTATTCATAAAAGTTTCGGAACTGAGCGTCAATCGCCACGTTGAGGGTGGTCTGAAATAGTCATGTGCATTTAATAGAGCGTCGTAATAATATACAGATTAAGGGATGGCAAAAGTAACTATTTAAAGAGTAGAATTAATTATAATACTTTACGTAAAATATTGCACTTACATTTTCTCTATTTGTCTAGCAACATCGTCGGGACAGTTTACTATTAACTGATGTATAGCAGTTTCAGATGCATCTGATAATAATTGCATAGGAGATCCTTCACAGCAGTATTGTCGATAAGCATTACTCAACAAAGGCTGTAAATTGGTTGTTGGCATTTGTAAATGTGTTTGAGCAAACAAAGAAAATTCTAAACAGAGATGAATTTGTGCCAAGGAGAGTAGCTTTTTCCTGTAAAATGTATTGGAGTTTTAATGGAAAATTTATTTGACGTTGTAACAATTGTAAATATTTTTTGCGATTATGTAAAAAAAATTGTTGTAAAGCTAACATTTCTCTATATGCGTACAAATACAGAATTATCGAACAACATCCTTAGAATTATTGGATTGTAATATATAATATTCTGATTAATTTCAAACCTGTAAGTTCTAATCACAAATTCACCCGATGATACGTTTCCAATTTCTTGAAACATCTCGTAAGGTTCAAGCAAATTTAAATTGCTGAGCAAGAACTTGTAATCCCTACTAAGCTTGCCAAATCCAGCATCAATTAATAATTCTAATGGTAAACTACCTGTCAATAGCGGTGGCAATGATTTTCGTTGCCTCAATGAAAATATGATTCTTGCGATTCGAGTAGAGTTTGTTGAATCCAACTGAAAAACGTGATTTGTGTTTAACAGTCATGCATAACTGTATACTTCAATTAATATATTATTTAATTCAATGCTGTTTTTAATTAATTTCCTTCAGCTAAATAATCACGTACCTCGGGTTCGTAACCCTCTGATAGCAATTTTTCAAAAATCATACAAAACGAATCCATTATTTCTTCATATCTGGCACAACCTTATCAAAAATGTAAAGATTAAATTTATTACCTAATAATAAGAAAACAAATATATCCATTAGAATCCTCACATACCAATAAGAATCCTCCACAGTGCATCGACAAAATCTGTATTTTCTCGAAAATAAACATTTATCAAAATTTTCTGTAGAATATATTTTCCTGTAACATTTTCAGCGCAATGTGAATAGCTGGCTGGCATATCAATATCGTCACCACACTCAGGTAAAGTGCTATCACCATTTAAAAGTCCATGAATCTTTCTCATTATTTCTTCACAAGGCTAAATATTTGTTATTGAAGTAAGACGCTATATATAACTTGTATTTATCATGCTTCCTTTGAAGAAAAAAGCAAAATTTTAAGTAATTACCTTACAAAAAGAAGTAGTAAAATCTTGGGGAAACTTTATAGGCACTGTATTCTGATGCAAATTCGTTATCTTTTGTTCATATGTATCAAGTATTGACAAGTATTGACTGAGTAGTATAATTTCTTTCCACAAGTCATTCATTATTGTACCTGCAGCTATTTCCATGATCTATAACATCATAACACATATACCTTTAAAAAAAGGAATGACAGCATATTCATTGCAGGAACCAAATTCTTTACCAAATTGCATGATGATATTCTTGAAGAAGTGTAAAATGATAAATTTGTTGATCTTGCTTCTAGATATAAGCATCCTGCAAAACTACTTTTAGGAAATTCAATCCAATCCATAGTTTCTGCTTTTGATCCAAATAATTCAAAAACACTGAGAACAGATACGTTTATCTTAAATAATAAAGAACAATGTCAAGATGAAACACTTTTCCAAATGTCCATACCTATATTTTAGATAATGTTTGAAAATAAAGAAAATTTATGAATGATTATCTTATACAACATACTTGATGTTCATATACACCTGATAATTTAACATGTTCCTGCATTAGTATAGGTATGCCATTAATAACTTTTTTAAGCCCTTGCAATTCTGCAATTCGTGCTATAATGGTAACGAACCATTTTGATTGATTGTATATTCCTAATAATACTGTTTTCTCCTTATCTTGTCCATCACATATGGAAAGAATTGGAATTGCCCAACATTTATCCAAATTTTCAATGCATTCATTTACTGACACACTAGAAATTAAAAAAGAATACTTTTTGATTATACAGAACATAGTTCAAAATAAAATATACTAAATTTTAAGAATGAATTAATTTATAAAATTACACTTATAACTTGAAAAGATATTTATTTTACACACTGACCATGCCTGCATCCTAGATATAGGTAAAATTTCTTCTTCTTCTTTTCTCCATTGGCGTTTTGGAATTATTACAGAGGAATTGAATTGGCACTCATCGCTAAATGAGCATTGCAATGGAGAGCCAGTTAGATCCAGTTCTGTAAGATATATTACAATAGCACATCATCCTAAGCTTACCACATGCAGTTAGATACAAATATATTACTTTCGTGAACAAAGCTGTCGTTATATCCCTCCGAATCATTTTGTAAAACTAAATTTTCTGGAGCAGCCTACAAGAGAGTTTACTTATATACAATCTCATACTACATTGACAAACTAAACATATAAGGCTATACATCGCTATCTATAAAAACAAATATAATCATACGTCTAGAAAATCTGATACAACATATGAATATAAATTTAATTGAAAACAAGGTACTTGCATGTTTGAAAAGAATGATTGTATCACATCCCTGTATTTCGGGTAATAACCGTTCAACATATGACAATGTTATTTTCTTCACCGTAAGCGATGACTCTTGAAGAGCAGCTTTAACACGTTCTACGTTGTTCATATTTCACTTTTCTTATAAGATTAAACCGACAGTTTATGAAAAATATTTTATCATGTAGCTCTTAAATTAAACATCTATTTGAATGTCTTCTTCTTCTTCTTGTAACTTGTGGCTTTATGCCCTCGTAGAGGACCAAGTGCCAGGATTTGAAATGTCAACGTGCGTTTATATTGTAACGTTCGAAAAGGCATCGCTCTTAGCTCACTTATACCAGAGATCAGTAAGGAGATGCACAACGCTACGGTTTTAGGCGATACCATAAACATGGCGTTAAATCGTAGCGGCGAGTCCGGGAATAGAATTTTGTGATCATCGCCTCCGTTGATAATGCATATCCCGTCGTAGCCGAACTGAACGTGATCACGAATGGGTAGCCTGGCGGGCAGAGATTCTCCACAACTTACAACTGATTCCCAGAACAACCCTTAGAGAGAGGCCGCTTATCAGATATTGCCTAAATATTTTTTTTTGTAATTTTAAATTCAAGTGTACAGTGTAAGCTCCATAAGATTTACTAAGCCAAAAGCCATCACGTATTAGCCTGCCTGCGTTAAGGAGTGCAGCGATGCGGTGCTAGCTTCCATCATTATTTAACAATAGTTCCAAGCGGAACTATGGTCCCAACATTGAGTACTAGAGAGAACTATTTCGGAACTGTTTGAAGCACAGTCTGAAAACAACACTGGAAGCCAGCTCCTTATGCATACCTGCACTAAAGCATATGGTGCGACTAGTATCCTTAATAGGTATTTTACCGATGTTACGTACCAGAACTATTGTTAAAACCTACCAGGAACTATAAAACTCCTCGAGAACTATTGAAAAAGCCTATTGTTGAAACATTTTTAAGAGATTTTAAAAAAGTGTGGTGCTGGAGCTGACACCCGTGTAGCATCTCAATTTTGAACAATGTTCCAACAATAAGCTTTTTTAAGAGTTCTAGGAGAGTTCTATAGTTCCCGATAGGTTTTAACAATAGTTCTACTACGCAATACCGTCAAAATACGTACTTTCCAAAAATTGAGGTGGCAGTCGTGGTCTATTTTTATTAGGGCCACTGGGACGTTAATTAAGGTCATAGCAGTCTCCTGAGCTTATCCCTACCCTTATCTGTCTTTTCCTTATCAATGATTATTGTTCCCATAAATTCACTTTATTACTTAACATTTATATAAAATACTTAGCGCAATACACTACACACAATTATTTTAGATGTATTTATACGCTGGTACATGGGTAAGTGTTGTGCCGTGATTTTTCGATTCACGGTCACAAGGCGACTCCGGCTACCGATGCAGATAACGTTCTCCATCTCAAAGCTGCGCTCTCGGGTTGATTCGTATAGGTATACCAATGCTCTCGTAAGATTTCGTTATTGTTTAGTTGACGTCCAGGTACTCGAATCTGCCGTGGGGAGATAGTCTCGACGTAGCGAGTTGCCTGGCAGACGACAGTACCCGACGGAGACGTCTCCACTGACCGGCAGAAGCTCGGGTGAGATGCCGGCGCCCCGCTGGAGATGAGCAAATGGCTCTAGAGTGGGCGGAGATAAGGTTTCGTTACGATAAGGGGAGGAACCTCCTGCCCGAGTTAAAGATGACTTTTGATGTTAGACTTTTGTAACTGATTATTATAAAGATTATTTCGATTTGCAAGCCTTAAGAAATATATTTCCGTATATTTTAATCATTTTTACAAGCTGAAGTAGGAATTGTGGCATATAAGCCATATAATAAGCTTATAATATCTTCTTTCTTATATAGCAAGAATATGCTCCTTGTCTTTGAAGATAGCTGCTATAGCTTGTAAAAACTGCCTTTAGTTATGGGATGTAGCCCAAAGAAATTCTTGATCCTTAAACTAGGGTCCATCCTAATGATAAGTCTGGAAACAATAGAAGACATGGATTATACTGCTGTAATACACTGAATTTTTACTTGCTTACCCCTATCTTTATACATATCTGTATCAGCTGATTATTTTAACCTGGACCATCGACATTGCAAGAGGAGCGAACTTCTGTAGCACGATCTTCGTCCCTGTTCCCATTCAGTCTACCCACACTTCCACTTGACCTTCTATCTATCTACCTATCTATCCCTTTTTCATAAAACGGCAACACGGGAAAGATAGGGAATGCGCGGTCCAGTAGTGTATGGTCTAACGCAATCTTCCTGCTCATCTCTGGTCATAGAATGGACTATCTATACATATATTAAATAAAAATAATTGTTCTTCATAAAATATCTTATTTTTTATTATTGATGTTTTATAGTACATAATTGTGATATTGTACTGTATATATAAAACAATGTTTAACTTCTTTGGATACATTTAACTATACTTATTTAATATTTACAATAAGTAAAACCTAATTTTTCTTTAAGAATATTAGGTATTTGGCATTGAGGAAACACTGTAACTCTCTGGTATTGTGGAAAGTGTTTGTCTCAGTTCGAGTTGCTGTATCTGAAAAGAATATAAAATTATATTACCATACAGTATAAAATAATATTATGAAATTCAAAACTTAATTGATAAAAACAACGAAGTTATTTAACTAGTATATATAAAATTATAAAATAAGAGCTCACTTGTTGGCGAAGAGCTTTTTCATTGATCGCTGCCTTTGTCAACAGTTGTTTTACTTTGTCAAGCAGTTCTGATTTATGCAATAATTGTTGCTTAAGCAGACTGACTTCGCTGTTGCTCTCTTCTTCCTTCCGTGCATTTTCGAGCATCACTATCCTTTGTTCTGCTAGTTGCAAGTCTGTTTCTAGTGCTACAACTTGTTGCTGTGCCCGTTCGTATTGCTCTTGCAATGAAGAACTAGTTCCCATGCTAGTCGATCTTCCCTATACATCAAATGGAAAAAAGCATTGATCATAAATTGTTTTAATTGCTTCTACGAAATGATAAATATATCTACTGCTTTGCCCAAACGATTAGCCTTTGAGCTAATTCTCAATCTCTTGTTCTCAACTTGAAGTTTCTCTACAACTCGTTTCAATATGAAAATTGTTTTTTCCAATTCCCCAAAGGACTTTTTTGAGCCTTGTTCTTGTGAGTCTTTATCTGAAGACCGAGGAGTAGAGTCTGATGACTTTTCAACTTTTAGTAATTCTACATACCTACGAAAGTAATTAAATTGCAATGATTTCTTGTTATACAGTTATTGTAAGTATAACGTACTTTTCCAAATGTTCAACTTTTTCGCGCAAACTGGGTGTATCAAGATTGGCTTTTTCAATTTGTAAACGTAGTTCTAAATTTTCACTTTCCAGTTTAAGATTTGACTTCTCAAGAATATCTTTGGCAGTTTCCAATTTTTCCAATTGATCTATCACATAAGCATTTCCCTGTGAAGAATTTTATTGCAATTGACATGTAGAGACAAACATTCATTTTCATTTAATTTTTGTTTATACGCCATCAATGTACTAGTATACCATCAAATTATAAAACGATATACAATATGTACACATTATACAAACAGACCTGAGTAACAGCTTCCAATGCTGCTATATGTCTTCTCTGTTCCTGTATTTTGCATAAAAGTTGTGTATTGTCTTCGTTATCAAGTCTGTCCGTCAGCTCTTTCACCCGATCTCTCAAAGTATCACATTCACGTTGTAAATCTTCGATAATATTATATTGCAAAGCTGTGACTGGCCTTGCTGATAGTCCACCTATTATACTACCATTTTCAAATCTCAATTTACTCTTCAAATACCATTTCTCGCGCTCCATACAAGAAATAACAGATCGAAGCTTCTCGTAATTAGTTTGTAACTTTTTATATTCTTCTGTTTTCTCTTTCAATTTATCTTTAAATTTCTCAGCAGTCTGTTGCCATCTTTTCTGCTTATCCCATAACGCAAGCTCCTCAGCAGTCTATTTAAAATATTTCACACGTATTTTTTGATTGTGTATTAGAATAAATTTTATAAATACACAACGTATCGCTCTTCCCAAATTATTTATTTATATAGATATACCTTAGCCTTTTTTGTTTCTTGTGCTAAATGTTCTCTGTCTAATTGCATTTTAGCTTTGTGCAATTCTTCCTCTAATGATCTGACTTTACGCTCAAGTTGGATCTCCCGCTGTGATGCTTTCTGTTCCTGAGACTTTACCGCCATGTACCTAGATAATGAGTGTAGCATTATTTATTTTCATTTTGTTAAACAATTATATACATCATTTGATGAAATGAAAAACAATAACGGTAAGCGAAGAAAATTCAGGATTTTACCTTCTACTAAGCTGTTGCTTAAGCTCGACTATTTGAGTTTTATATGTCTTCTCCTTATCAATCACGGATTGCAGTTGACGACGTGCTAGATCCAGTTGAATTTGCAAATGATTAGTTTGGTCTCTGGTGAGGTTGTTTGACATCTCCTGCATCTGGCTGTTGTGCACTGCCACGCGTTGAGAAAGGGTTGCAGACTCCGCCAATTCAAATTCGTTCTTCATAGCAGGTAATTGAATAAAATGAACAGATCGTAGTGTAAAGAATTGAAATTGGAGCAGTAACATTGCTGAATCCCTCTAAAGTGATTTATACATTAATCGTCGGCCAGTGAGGGCTACGGATACCTGCAGTTGTTGATACGCCATTGTTAACTCGTGTATCTTGTTATCTCGCTCTTGCAACTCTTTAGCCAATGATATATTCCCTTTTGCTAACAACATTCGATTTTCGGATAGCTGCTGTCTAAGTGTATCTGCTTCCGCTTGCCATTTATTGCGTTCTATCCTGTAGCTCTCCAATTCATTTTTATGCTGCTCATCAAGCCTAAAGAAATTAATTACGCATCACACCATCAACAAAATAAAATTCGTAACTTATTCAAATCCCCACCTTTCCCTCATACGATCCATATGCTTTAGTCTCTCCTCGGCCAATCGATGCCATCGTTCACTTAATTCTTTAGCAATATTTAAATCCACCTCTAGCATCGAGACATTTTCACGCAATTTCACTATTTCTTCCTCAAGGTCGACATTTTTATTAGAATCTCTTGTGGTTCCGTCAAGTCGCTTTAGCTTCTCATCAGCTTCAAGACTGTCGATAATATATTTTGATCTGATGAGCGAAAATGTTATTAATACAATTTTTCCTATGAAATACTGCTATGGACTTACCGTTTCTCCGATTCCTGATTAATTATACGAATTTGTTCTCGTAACGACCTTATCTCTTCCTGCAAACGACTAGCAGCCATACTGTGCTCGTCTCTATCTTCCTTCAGGAGATTTTTATATCTTGTTATTGTCTCCTCCTTTTGAACAACGATCTTTTGCAAGCTATTAATTGTTGATTTTAATGCCATTTTATCCGTACCATCCATACCGATACTATAAGTTTCACATTTCATCTGTTGGACTATATTGTCCCTCTCTGTTATCTGTAAATCTTTGTCATCAATTGCTTTGTTTAGTGCACTAATCTTTGCCTGATATTCTGCAATCTGAGATTCATATTTAATTAAGAGCACTGAACGTTCAGAAGCCAATGTTAGTGCTTGGCTTAATTGTTCATTAAGAAGCGTTAAGGACTCCCGTGGGGATTCCGTTTTATCGTCGCTTTTATGGAAAACTTGTTCATTATTCATAGTAGCACTTGTGTCCTTTGAATAATCGGAAAGAGGTTCACATTGTATGGCAATCGACTGACACTCCACGTGTGTTTGAATTAACGTCGATTTCACTTCTACTGTCGTTGTCTTCCTTTCCATATCATTATGGTCAATGTTATTTGTTGTTGTTACCCGAGATTCATGCTGCTGTCTCCACGATCTTTGAACATTCATCATTTCAAATTCCATAGCTGTAATAGTAGCTTCATGTGCCGCTGATTTGTCGTTGACTATTTGTAGTTCATGTTCCAGTTGAGCAATTTGCCTCTTGTACTTGAAATTCTAATCATAAGGATGAAAACAATTAATATCTTTATATCTGTATATCAGGTTCTATCGAAATGAGAGTTTCTTATATCAGTATGTAGAATTTAAGAAATTGTTTTTTCTATTCTTTTACGAGCGTGACGCTCAATGATACACTGACTGTAGTCACACTTGATACTGAAACTTATGTGCCTGCTGTAAGAATGATAAAGCAAAAATTAAAGTACCCCGAACTTTTATACTGGGAAACTCAACAGCTGGTTCTTTGTAAAAGGATATGACGCATTGCTTTAGCAAGCACTAAAACGAAACATATTGATTAAAGAAACATGATCTTCATTTTTAGTCCTTCATGTTAATATGTAAGATGGACATTCTCTGTTGCACTGTATTTACTTGTTTGAAACTTACTTTTTACTCTCAAATATTAGAGTAATTTTCTGTTAAGAGCAGTAAATAATAATGGCGAATTTCGAAATCATAGCAAATGCTTATTATTTTTTAATAAATCTTACATTTAAGGTCTGCTGAGAATTTTCAGAGAATCGATGCATGAGATCCTGCACGTCTGAACTGCCAATTTTCTGTTCTAGTATGTCTTTTAGTCGTTCCACTACTTCTAACCGGTTGGTTAGTATTTCTTGTTGAAGTTTTAGGCTCTCGCTACTTTTGATGGCCTCTTTCAATTTTGCATCCAATTCAGCACGATCGTCCATTAATTCCTTCAACTTAGAGTTAAATCTTTCTAAAGCAGATAGTGACGTTGATCCTGCGTATTGATTTTGCAGGTATGATATTATTTCAATGTAAGATCTAAAATGTTAAAATTGAGAAGATCTCTATAAAGTATTTATTTAAATATCTTCAAATCTATTTAGAATTGTTAATTGTTACTGATTACCTGCAACGGTTATCACATTGTTTGTCACAATCTTGCATTCTGATTCGAAGTTTCTCACATTTTTTTTTCGAGCTTTCCAACTCTTCGCGGAGAGAGGAATTTTCGCTTTCCAGAATTGTTTGTCGTTTATCTCGTTCCGCTTCTAAAGCTTTTGCATTGTTTAATTCTATACCAAGCATGGCAATTATTTCTTTGTCTTCGCTAATGGCTTGTAAATCAAGAATCTGATGTCTCAAACTATCTAGCTCGAATGTTTTTAAAGTATTAAAGGTATAATGCATTTGAGCCTCTTCTCGTGCGATTTCAGCAGTCTTCTTCAGATTTGCATTCTCTATTTCCAGTACCTGTATCCGTTGTTTCAATTCCTGTATATCAGGATCCTGAGGTTGTAAACAATTTTGAATTCTTATTTGCTCAGATAATCGTCGATGCAACTGTACCAACTGTTCTTGCAGTTCCGAGTTAACCGCCAAAACTTCAGACAACTTAGTCTCACTTTTACCTAGTTGATCTTGTAAAATTTCATTTAATTTTGTCAGATGATTAACGTGCTGGCTTTCTATCAGTTCTTTAGATTCACATTCTGCTAACTTCTTAACGTCCGCTTCCTTTTCATTGGA
This sequence comes from Cephus cinctus, assembly GCF_000341935.2. NCBI lineage: Eukaryota > Metazoa > Arthropoda > Insecta > Hymenoptera > Cephidae > Cephus > Cephus cinctus. The sequence goes on from NW_014332759.1 coordinate 252,300, forward strand.
CACATTTTCATGCACACGTTGAGTCAAATGATCCCTCTCTTGCTTCAATAATTCTAACTGGTTCTTCAAGACGTGTCCTTCACTATTATAGTTCTTAGATGCATGAACCTCCAACGCCATTCTCAATCGCAAACATGCTTCATCATATTTATCTTTTATTTCGTTATATTGAAGAACACTCACGGAATTCGACAGGTTACTTTCTAAGGTTGCTACTTTGTTTTCTAACAACTTCTTTTCTTTACCAATTTCGGCAAGGATCCTTCGCAAATCAGTTTCTCTCGCAGCGGCTTCTTTTTGTGTGCAATAAACCTTGGCGGACTCTTTACTGAGAATATCTTCAAGCACAGTGTACTTTCTGTTTAATTCAATTATCTCCACAGCAGCTTCCGCACATTCCTTGCTTTTTTCCATAAACTCTTTTCGAACATTATCTTCACTTGACTCCAAAATCTGCCAACTTCTTTCATACTCCTCCAATCGTATTTCTATTTTTGCCAGAGTGTCTTTTAATTCTTTATTCTCCTCACACAACGCATTTCTTTCTTTTTGCCAATGTTTTAATTCATTCTGATATGCATCTCGCAGCTGATTTATCTCTAAAATATTGGTATTTTCTTCCAGCTCGGACAACTCTGAGTCCGACGGTTTTATGTTTTCGCTTCTATTCGTTAGTAGTTTCTGAAGTTTGTGTTCTTTCTTCTGCAGCTCTTTCCTTTAATGATTTTATGGATTTACAGAAATATATATATATATAGACAATGTAAGAATATATTAGTTTTATACCTTATTTGTTTCAATTGACTTCGCAGCTCAGCATTGCTACCTTCTACGACATTTAAACGACCTTGTAATCTCATGGCTGGATGATACCAACCAGCTACGTGCCTCATATCCAAAGCTTCCAATAATCTTTCCAAAGTGTCTGACTGTACTTCCACAATTCCCTTTCCTAAAATACAACATTTCAATAGTATTAGAAACAAATTTTTCTTCATAAGAAAATTATATTATTTCATTAGAAATGGCAAAAAATTAATGACTCTGGACATAATAAATTTCAAGGTTGAGTAGTATTAAGGATCATCTGTGCGATAAATTGCTAACAACAGCACACAAACAAAAAGAAAAGGTCGATGAAAGTGAAATCTAATAGTAAGTATATAGTATGATTTTATCGTATCATTAATACAAAAAACTTACCATCGTGATTGTGTATACTGTCTAGAATTTCATGCATTCCTTTTCGGAGTGCCTCATTCTCTTCTATTACTATTCGAACATTTGCTTTGATTTCGTCTATCTCTGTCATATGGCGTAGGGATGCTTTCTCTTGTTCAGCTATCCAATCAAATTCAGGCTCCAACATTTTTGTTGGACGAACAAAATCTGTACTTGTGTCTATTGTATCATTCGGAATATTTAACCGTTCTGTTAACTTGCTTAATTTATACTTCAGCGTTCTTATCTACAAAATAATTAAGTGAAAGTCAATAAAGAACATACGAATCAGGAGAACAACTCATTTTCTGCTTATCGCGAATAACACTAATTCTAATAATCGAAGTATACATCTACTTTAATATATATTGCTAACAAGACACTTTGAAATATTTGCACTACATAATGCCCTAATATGAACTATTTTTTAACAGCAGCAGCAGCTTATAAATTATCTAACAAAAAGTATAGATTCGTATGTTTCCACAAAGTGACTTACGTCGGCTTTCATTTCTAAATTCTTTTCAGATAAGGATTTGTTTTTTTGCTTCAGTTCTTCTCTTTCTTTTGCCTCTTCATCGCGCCTTAACGTGATACTGTCAATAGAAATTGGTTCGTCCTCTGACATACCTAATTTTTCCCTGTAATAATTAATCAATTAGTAATTAATTAATTAGGAATATCTGTACGAACTATTGAAGTAGCAATTATTATTATTATAAAGAATAAAATATATTATCCTACCGAAGTGACAATATTTCTAACTCTCGTCGCGAGTTCAAGATTTCCATTTTGTTAACAATATTAATAAGATCTTCTATGTGGGCATTCTTATGTTGCAATTGGTCTTTTAATTCTTTCACTTCACTAATAGTTTCTGCTAATCCTTGGTTCACATCTTCATACTTTTTCAGAATGGCTAAAGTCTCGCAATACTGTAAGTCGTTAAAAAAGTAATAAGCATGAAATTTATTTTATTTACTGTATAAACCAAGATACTCTTGTACCTGCTTGCTTTTAAGCTCAGCATCTTCTTCAGTCTGCTTCAATATACTTTGTAGATTGGATATCTTTTCATTTGCGTCCTGAACTTTCTTCAATAAGTCTCTTTGTTCTTTTCTGCGGCCACTTTTTTCCATTCTAACAATAAATGAATGTAGTTAACTGTATTTTCTTTGTTTTCTATAAACTTCATACTTACTTTCTCATATCAACTTTCATTTTCTCTATAACTTCCGCACTTTCGTTTATTTCGGTGACGGCTTCTGCCAGTTTAGCTTGTAATTCCATAATAGTTTTGTCTCGTTGATCAAGTTCTTCATTTAAATATATAATTTGGGATTTGCTTTGTTCTCTGACAGAAGTAACTGACTGTATCATGGACTGAGATAAATCCTCTTTTAACTGAGAGATTTCCGCATCTTTTTCATCTAATATACTCTATAATTTAATATTTCTTAAGAATATTTGCTACTAGTAAAGGTTGGTATGTTTTTCAACTTAACATCTACAATGTAAGTTGAATTAAAAAGACAAGGTTATTACCTTCCACTCTGTAACTCTTGCATCAATAGCTATGCCAAATTCATCAATTATTTTATCTCTATTACTTTGTTGTGTGGTTAGTTCTTCAACTTGACTAATCAATGCTCTATTCTCTAATTCTAGCTCATTAACTTTATCTGAAAGTTAAATAATTTGTAAATATTAAAGCGTCAATATATTTATTTTATATTTCTGTACTAAATAAACCTTTTAATATGATGTTTCTCTTTTGAAGATTGCTCAATTCCTCTGTCATTTCATTCATATTTTCGGTAGCATCCTCCATCTCTTCCTTTAATGTTTTTAATTTTTCTTTCAGTGTTATATTCTCTTTTTCCAGTCCCTACGAAACATAGGTGGAATTCTTTAACCAGTACAATATTAAAAATTGTTCCTCTAGTTTGAAAAATATTTTAAAAATATCTCACTTCAAGATCCAGTAAAAGTGTTTCAATCTTTCTGTTTTTCTCTTCCAATGTAACCTCGTAATCTGATCTTGCAGCATATTCTTCCTGCTTGAGAAATATGACATAGATTGAGAGTGCACTCAAGTAAAATATAGTTGAAAAATCAATCCAGTGAAAGTAGGTAAATACCGTTAAGAAAAAAATATGAGTTACAACAATCTATATTAACTCACTAGTGGATAAATAATATATTACCTTAGTGCTTGCATTATCTTCAGTAATTAAATCCGATGCAAGGTGACCTAAATTGTCAAAAATAAGTTTAACAAATGAAAGTGAAAAAACATTGTATAATATTTCAAAGATTATACCTTTTCTTACACTTGTAGACGATGTAGATACTGCGCTATGAATTTTTGTTTTTAACTCATCACACTCCAATAATAATGATTCAACCTGTTACAATTAATCCTAATATTACAACTAATTATAATATTGTACGAAGATATATATTAGGTAGATTAATTAATAGAACCACCATTTGGGCACAAGTTATAAAAAACCATGATTGTAACATAATCAACAAACTACTTTCTATCCAATAATTACAATAATATTAAAAAGATATTTACTTGATTATCTTTATGCTGTAGCATTTCCTGGGATAACTTCATAAGTGCCTTAAGGTTATGCATATTGTCAATTTTCTCAACTTCGCAACTTATAACCGTTGGAAAAAGATCCTCGATCTCTTCATCCGTCAAAGAGACGGCTTTGACAGATAATACACGGTCCCAGTCTATGTGAAGCATTTTGTACTTAACTACTAAATCTTAGTTATTCTCCAATATGAACTCGGTTTGTTTGACATTTACAAACGACGCCAATCGCCCGTTGCTAGGGCAACCGGTTGAAAAACTGTTCCGCAATTCACTGAACGCGTAATTAAAATCCCTCCAAAGTACATGAATAATAGTACTCTGGTAGTACACAAAAACGATCGTAAAGTAATTGATAATAAGAATTTCTTTGTGCAAAGCTCATCTGGAGATAAATGCATTATTATAGAATTAAGACGTTCACATTATATGCGAAGTTCGTATGAGGCGCAGCACCGATTAAGAGTCTTATGTATGTATTATACATACATATAGCATACAGAGTGTATCACCAGAAATGCACGTTTGAGATTTGCGGTGAAACGGTGCACAATTTGGAAAATCTGATGTCACAACCATTGAATGTTTTTTGATTGCGCATCGAATGGGCATATTATTATTGTTCGCTCAACTTCCGGTCGCAAATAAAAAAAATTATCTTCGCCATTTCAAAAGATATTGAAACAAGTTAAATGCAAAAGTTGTAGAGCAAGAAAAAATAATAAAGATGAAAAAAAAATTCGGACGGATTGCACACATAATAAGAGAGATATTTGCGTCCGAATTTTTCTCATTTTTTGACAAATTTCTGATATTGGAGGAACGCCTTAGCTTCGTGCAGCAGCTTCACGTCGAACTCACGATTCCCAATTGTTTTGAGGTAAGCATTCAGTCAGACGCAAAGCCGTACAAGGTGGCTAAAACATATTACAATGCTATCTTTCATTACAAGTTACAAGCAAAACTATTCCTGCTGTAGATTCCAATTATTTTGGAGTCTTCGTGTTCCTCGTCGTAGATTTTGGAGTCTTCGTGTTCCTCGTCGTAGATTTTGGAGTCTTCGTGTTCCTCGTCGTAGATTTTGGAGTCTTCGTGTTCCTCGTCGTAGATTTTGGAGTCTTCGTGTTCCTCGTCGTAGATTTTGGAGTCTTCGTGTTCCTCGTCGTAGATTTTGGAGTCTTCGTGTTCCTCGTCGTAGATTTTGGAGTCTTCGTGTTCCTCGTCGTAGATTTTGGAGTCTTCGTGTTCCTCGTCGTAGATTTTGGAGTCTTCGTGTTCCTCGTCGTAGATTTTGGAGTCTTCGTGTTCCTCGTCGTAGATTTTGGAGTCTTCGCTGACCTGGAGGTACATTTCGGAGTCCACGTGTTCCTAATCGTAGATTTTGGAGTCTTCAAATTGTAGCCCTTTGCGACTTCCGGTGGCAAACTTACGCAACACTTGTCGACCCCGGATCTTGTAAAAAATACGTCAAATTGAAAAAATGGACTAGCAGAGAAATGCAAAAACACGTATCACGAACACGGAACACGAAGGCTAAGAAATCGACTTCATATCAAATAACTGGAGCAATAATTAATTCTAGCGGTACCGATAAGATTGGAAACCGCCCTAAAAAGTTAACAAAACACAAAGTATCATTATAAATATGTACATAGTATAATTAATTTAATAATTTAATTTTAACTTCAAACATACCTACTAAACACATGTTGTAACAGTTATATCTTAACTACATAAATTCTATATTATTATATGTATATGTATTAACTACGTAAAAGTTATATAAACATTGCAAACGTATTTGCTGGGTAGTACGAATAAAATTTCTCGAACAGCTGTTCACGAGTCGACTTACGACTGATGGTAGATAATAATATACGTAATAGAAATTATTATTCCAATGTTTAAGCTTCAAACATCAATTGTAAATGATTATTCCTAGCTACCGCAGATTCTCAAGAAAAATACTAATAATTTGTCCTGAGAAGATTCTTGTTATACGCACGAAAATTAATTAGTTGGTGCAATTAAATTATTTACGAATATTTATATATCCTAGTTAAAATATCCGAGTGCCTTTACATGTCATCTGAACTCCCTACAGGTTTCAAAGAGTACCTGTGAGGTTCTGTCAGAAACTGTCAAAAACAAGTAATAATTTGCAATAGAAATTTTTACCAGAATACGAAATGTCCTATCAGAATTTGTGCATGTCTTTTTAATCACTTTTATTGTCTGTTAGCATTTTTTCGTATATTACCAACTATACACGTTGTATTTGTCACTCTCGTCGCAGCTGTAACAATATATTCCCAAAAAACAAAAAGTAACAGTGACATGTCGACAATATTAAAATTTCCCTTTCAAGAATGTAATAATTAAACAAAACTATCGATATACCTAATTACTGTAAGTAGAAAATTGTAACATGGCCAATACTGTTACATTGGTTTGCTGGGTTGAAGATGAATATCAGTAGCATATTCTAACATAATAGTTGGGCCGCGACATTACATCAACCTCGAGGGGACTTATTTACTTTTCTATTCATCAGAGGATGGCCCTTCAAAGTGGAACTAGTGCCGCGGCCCCTATATTTACTACTAACATTTTTCAATATATTGTACTACTTATACTATATATGGGCGTTTGGTAAGATTGACCTTCTTACAACTGAACTTTAGTTAACTTAAAATTTTGAAATTTCAGTCATTCTACATCTTTGTCTTTCGATATTTTTACCCTTAACTCAATGTACAATATATGATAAATATTTAAAAAATGCCTATAATAGTTTGTAAAATCACGTTCAACTTTTTAAATTGTCTTTGTCATATACTTTCAGGTTTGAAATGGTACCTATATATGTTGGAGAAAATATAAGTGATAGAGATCAGTCCCAAAGATATACCAGAAAGCAAATAATTTTGTCATTACACAGATATAGGAAATAATGAAAACTTGTGGTACAATACTTTTCTATAGTATATAACACACGCATTAAAATTGAAGAAAAACGCTAGCCTTTGATTATGACGGTTATGAATAACAGTAATAAATATAACACAATAACAATAAGAACAACAACAACAATAATAATACACGAACATAATATATATACTCACTTTCTCAGTAGCCCATACAGCACAGAAATATTTTGTCAACATTGCCAAAAGTTTCCCTTGAAATAATGCAATATTACCGGAAATATATTGAAAATTGTTTAAATATTTCTGGAATGTTGCAGGAACCTTGCAATGTCCGCTCAGCACGTTGCAATCATAAATATTGCTATAATATTGCCGGTCAATATTTTGGAAATATCAATACATAATATTAATAAAATATAACTCAGATAGATAACTGAGAATAAATTCCAATGCCAGCAATGTATCGTGGGTTTCTTTGGGCAAATTGCCTATACCTCCTTAAATATTACCTCGGTTGTATTTTTAAATACTCTATACAAATGCAATAATTTCACATGTAATTTTTACATGCAGAATACAAAAGTATATATCGACGGCGAAGACGAAAACCGAATAATCGACGGATTAATTATTTACCCGGTCCTACGTTTTTTCATGCGAGTTGCCTTGGCCACCTAGCGGCGCGGCAGCGAACTAGTGTTCGCTCGGATACTCCGAGTCTGGTTAGGGACTCTTGTCACAGATTTCAGCAATATATCAGAAAGTTTTATTTATTATATTGCCCTGAAATATTGTGCAATATTTGACATAAAGACATCAACAACATTGCTGTCGCATTGAAATATTGGAATATTGTTGTAATGTTTTCGAAATATAGTGTGCTGTGTGGGAGATAAATGACGGTAAAACCAACTGGAGGATGGTAGAACAGAATTATTAATTAAGTCAAGTCGAAAATAATACACAAAAATTTTAACTATTTAGCCATAATAAATATTATAATATCTGAGTGAACAGAAACGCCGTTGGAATTAACGGAATTACGAAACTATGAGGGCACGAGGGACTCTTCGCCGTATGACGGGGTTAAGATACTACATTGTATGTTAATAATGTGAGAAAGATAAGACTTGCGCGTTATCGTTGCTCTTTCGTCGAACAGTATTTGTTCAACATGGTGCTTAGTGAGTTGTGTACGCGGTTGCGGAACGTTCGTTTAAGACCGGATTACATTCGGAAACATGTGTCTAGAAAAGTGCACTTCTCTTATGTTTCCAGTCCGAAGCCTAAAAATGCTGGTAATTGAGAAACATGAAATTACGTTATCAATGAGTTTGAAAGATAATAGGCATTCAGTTTAGACCTGGTTGTAGATTTTGAATAAAAATAGAAGAATCCAACGTTATATATAAAATAGACAACTAATTAAGATTGGTATTAATGAAATATAACTAAGTCCGGTTATGCGAATAAAATGTTGCAAAACATGAGAAACAATTTTTGACATTATGACATCGCGTGTTTAAATTTTTCGTTAGGGTTTATTATAAAAATTAAATTTTGCCGTTGACGTTCATTTAATGAATCGCTATATAGGATATCACAGTGTTTTTTTAAAATCAATTTATCTGGTACGGTATTGTCATTCAAAATTGGAGATACGATCAACCTTGTGTGTACATGGCACATTAGGTTTCTCGTTACTCGAGATAGTGTTGTAAACAAAATTTCTCGATTAAACTCAGTACTAATAGATCGTATCGCACTTTAAATTGTACATATCATTCTAAGATGTATATCAACAGAATGATTTGCCATGGAAAAAAAGAGATTGATATGATTTTGAACAATGCGCAGGTGAAACGCAAAAGCTCAACATGTTTCAAGCAATAAATAATGGCCTGAATCTTGTTTTGGAAAAAGATCCAACGGCAGGTATATATGTATATATTTTTATGGCAAGTAATAAAAAATTCAATATATTTATCATATGGATATCATCCCAATTTCAATTTCGTGTACAATTACATTACACAATGGTACAATCAAATGATTAAATGCAGTTGCACGTCAGTTTTATTTAATAATGCCAATCATCGTTATTAAATTGAATTTATAAACAGCTGTAAAATATACGTTACCACAAACAGTTGACTTACGCGGATATGTAAGTGTCTACTTGATCATCATAATTTCTATAAGACGTCAGTAACGCCATTTTTATCTTATCACAGTAGATAGATATAGTAATATATCTTCTTGAGTCAACACGCTAACACAGTTTACGAAATCGGGATATTGATGTTATTTAGCGGATTTCTAATTGACATCGAAACGTTCCCGTAGATACATACAGCTTGCAGTAATTTGAACACTGGTAGCACATGTGCTGTCGTAATATTATTTACAAGGACATTTACATAATACACCAGTATTCCGACACCTTTAATAGCACTTGAAAAATAGGAAATATATATTTAATGTAAACTTTTCACTATCACTCAAATAAGTTATTTCGATCGTGATAGTTATCTTCGGAGAAGATGTCGCATTTGGCGGTGTTTTCCGTTGCACCATGGGACTCCAGGAAAAATATGGGACCGACAGAGTATTCAACACTCCGCTATGCGAACAAGGAATAGCTGGATTTGGAATAGGTTTGGCGAATGCAGGAGCCACAGCCATTGCTGAAATTCAGTTTGCTGATTATATATTTCCAGCATTTGACCAGGTGACACAGTTTTCTTTTTTTCGTCGATAAAAATAGGAAAAGCAACAACAGTGCCGTTCGTAAATTTGCTCTGAGTTCACTCGGAACTCTTTAAAAAAAAAAATAGCTACGTAATTCTATTGGTGCAAGAGAGAGCAAAGAGTTCTGAGTAAGTTTTGATCAAGTTTACGTATATGCCACATATTAAATAAGCAATGATTTTTTATCGACAGCTGGTAAACGAAGCGGCGAAAGTCAGGTACAGAAGCGGTGGAATGTTTAACTGTGGAAAATTGACCATTCGATCGCCTTGTGGAGCTGTTGGTCATGGTGGACTTTATCATTCTCAAAGTCCAGAAGCATACTTTGCTCACACACCCGGTCTTAAGGTGAGAGTTAAGCCGATTTCGAAATATTGCGATGTCAAAATGTAAAGATCTACTTTACCAACAGTCGGTACATAGTCATTATAATACAGCCGCAGTACGACAGATGGAGGGAATATATTATCAAGCTACCGGTAGATCGAGTCTACCTTGTCGTTAAAAGGGAAAGAATACAACTATTACTCCTGATCGCAAGGACTTTGGCTCCTCCTGCCGTTCGTTATACGTCGCAATCACTGCAGCTCTTAAACTTTCTATAGTTGCACCCCATGAATATCTTGGAACGGCATGAGCTCTCATCATTGTGAGTTATGCACGAAGAAAGTTTATGCTGCAGCCGCGCCTGCACCACGATTATCGAATGCTACGCGTTGCACAGATGCACACCGACATAGCCCGACACAGAGTTCATTTCTGATCTCATCCAGAAATGAAATATCGCAATATCCTTTCAGATTGTAATACCTCGCGGACCGATCCAGGCCAAAGGATTGCTTCTGAGCTGCATAGATGAGGAGGATCCTTGCATAATATTCGAACCGAAAGTTCTCTATCGATCGGCAGTCGACGAGGTACCTCTCGCTCACTACAAAACGCCAATCGGCAAGGCCGAAGTTCTTAGAGAAGGTACGTCTTGTCATTAATATATGCCGGTCCGAGAAAAGAAGAGTATCTTTACATTAGCCTAAGACGAGGATGAGACCACTTTTGACTGTGTATAATCGAATTAATTCCTTATCCGATGGCGGATCCTGCGTCGATATACCGATCCTGAAACAGGATATAAAGTAAAATGTGGGTAACCGGCTGTTGTGCAAGGTGAAACGATTGTATCGATTTCGCGTAGGAGATGCCGTGACTCTAGTAGGCTGGGGTACTCAGGTGCATGTGCTGCGCGAAGTGGCCGATCTTGCCCAAGAGAAGCTCGACGTATCCTGCGAGGTTATAGACCTCGTTTCTATTCTCCCCTGGGACATGGAGGCTGTCTGCAAGGTAATCAGTTTTACCTCAATTCCCATCAATCAAAAATTACAGACACCGCCCTCATCTAAAAAGGGTCAAAAACTCGAGTGCAATAAATATACTGCAGAAATTGTATTATATGACAAGAAAAAAGAACATCGGATCGTTATTATATGATCACAGTAAACTGAATATTGATTTATGCAAATTTCTACAAACACTTATAACAAGCAGATAAGTGGGTTTACACTAATATAGAATCGCTCTCGAACTGTGCCCAATCGATAAATATTTGTGAATCGATAATTATCTTCAAATATACATATTTGATACGCGAATTCTCTAAGGGCGAGTAAAAAAATTAAAAAAAAAAAAGGAGTGGATCATCTTTGAACGTGAGTTTTTTACATTTTTCTTTCGAATGATTGTTTTTGCTTCGGGTATATTCCGAAATTCACTGTCAGCACGTTTTGCTCAGTATCGTAGTGTCCCTGTTTATCTGTATCCAATCGAGTGAGACACAGGCCTGTTTTCTTGAACGCGGTTCAATGCACAAACCCTGTTTATCTTCAGAATACAAGTGCCTGATTGGCTAATAGCACAGTTAAACTGAGTTTACGCAGTGGACCGCGTCGATGAAAACGGGCGACAATGATGCATCGAGTCAAATTTCGGAACGTAGTTTAAACTGGGTAGAATGATAATCGTGCAATTGGCACAACAGAGTAACAAAACAATAGTTACCGTCTATGAGCTTTAATACGCGGCACTTAACGCTGTCTACATAAATTATTATTGTCCTAGCAATGTGGGCCAATATAATTCGCATTCAATCTCATTCCGCGCTGCTCCATGAACAATTATTACGTTACAGTCGGTAAAGAAAACTGGTCGTGTTGTCATCGCTCACGAAGCACCGCTTACTGGTGGTTTTGCTGCTGAAATTGCAGCTACAATTCAGGTGAAAAAAACACATGAAATTACGTTTGATAATATAACGATATTCAAATCATCAATAATTACCTGGAAATCGTGATTTTCAGGAAGAATGTTTTCTCTACCTGGAAGCACCAGTGCAAAGGATAACAGGATGGGATACTCCATTTCCACTCGTATTCGAGGACTTTTATTTGCCGGATAAATGGCGCTGTTTCGATGCTGTAAAAAGGATTCTCAACTACTGAAGATCGACACTGTGCAAGGGTCTTGAAGGACGAGAAATTTATATTTCTAGATCGTAAAATCCTCGAACGGGGAAAGGTTCGATAAGTTCCAGGATGTAAACTCTTTTTTGATATTCTTGCAAAAAATATTTAGAAATAGTCTTGCAAGACGTGCCTCGATATTGCTTGAGATCTTATAGACTGATTATAGTAAATGCATTTCATTAAAAATATTTGCTTTGTCCCACTCTGAGTCATTCGCTGGGGTCACTTCTCAAGATTATTGAATACATTCGTATTATGATGATTATTGATCCGCATCTCAAAACAGGAGAATATATTTTTATACGCAACTATTTGTATGGCTATTGGATGTAAAATTGTTATTGGCATTTAGATCAAATATAATTAAAGATATGGAGTTACGTTGAGTACTTGTCGGTTAGGCAAGAATTCATAACTAGATGTGAAATGCCTTCGGACCAGTGTTTGATTGGGAAAAATTGTATGTTTAATAACACAGACGTCACTGGTATGGAGTATTGCTTTTATTTAGATTTTTTTTTCATTCACATTCCGACGATCGAGAAGTATGGGATTTCGTAAGAGTGCCCGTAGCAGCAAATCGCGGGCGGCCAGTTGCTCCGAAAACTAGTTACATACCTATCCGCAATGACCCTGGCCCGATTCGGGTTGAGCCAGTCTACATAAATTACAGTATGTCTAAATTAATAAGACGACGGACGATAAGCGAGGATAGACGTTAAAGGTCGCGAAATTATCCGGAACGCAGGAAATACTGGAATCCACTGGGCTAGGTTCCCGGAGAAAGGTCGGCGCGGTAAGTAGAATGGAATTTAATGATTTCGAAGGGGACGCAAATCTTTGTTCGAGTTAGCCGGGGAAAGGATTTCCGAGAAATCTTTTTTACAGGAAAAGAGAGTGGCCGAAGTGCGAATGAGAATTGTAAACGTCAATTGCATATCAGGTGTGTTGGCAAAGTAAGAAATTATCATGCGAATGACGTAGAACGTGCTGAATAGGAAGTAAAGATGGTAAAACAAGAGGAAGACGCATAAAGATGCAGGAAATATTGTATATACGCGAGCGTGATCTAGATGGAGTATAATTTAAAAAATAAACGATTTCCTTCGTCTTCCATAATAAAGTGTATGGCGTTTACAAGGCGGATCCGGGAGCTGGACTCGAGAAGCTGCAAATTGACATTTGAGGAAGGCGCTAAAAGAGGCGCGCATGAGCGCGTATGCAAATGCAAATGGATGGAGGGAATGCAAATTCTATGCTCATTGTCAGACGTTTTATAAATCGTACGAAAAAAAAAAAAAATCCGAGGGTACGAAGGATTTCAGAGGACGTCGATACGAGAAATGTCAAAGAGAGCTGTATATTGACTTAGGGTTATAGTCGTGTGGCTGAATTGGCAAATTGATCGTATGTCAAAAATGTTCGCTTGATCGATATATCTATAGTTCACTTTGGTACACGCACAGAAAGCGCCGCTCACCCCATTGCCACAACAAAAATGTTCAATGCTAAAGGAAGTGTGCGCCGCCAGTACAGTATTTTGTAATTTGAAAGGGAAACCACATTCTTTCTCTGTGTATTATGATACGTGAAAGTTGGCAACAGTGCACAGAGAGACGGAGCCAGTCTCTCCGTGGAGGTATAGACTATATCGAAGGTCGACGAGTTGCTTTTTATTAGACGCTTTTTGCGTAAATAGTAACGGGTTGGCTGCTAACATATGGTAGAGATGCGTTGACAGTCGATGACTCTCAAGTGATTTTCAATGGCGCATACTGCCTACGAATCGTGGATCGATCAACCTCCGAAAATACGAACCGGATGCGATCACATCTTTTGAGGCTTTCTCGAAGGACCAATTTGCGCGCACTTCATTCGGTTGCTCTAATTCATTAGTTACTTCGTCTTCTTTGTTTTCTTATCGAACCTATTAACGGCCATCTCAATTTCTCTCGTAATCACAACTACTGTCCTTTTAATCGTGTAGTAGTTTCTCTTACCTAACATAACCTAACAGAATACACTCTGTATAATTTTGTTTTCCTTGCGTCTTGCACGTAATTTTTAATTCTTCCTTCGAGTTTATTTACATTGATTTATTTTTTTTATTTTTCTTTCTTCTTACGTATCGACCCACTGCAAACTAATTTCATTATCTTCTACGTCACGTCTCTGAGGGCGGATCCTGATTTTCCATTTCCGGATGTCCGTTTTACAGATCGTATATTGTATACATCTGGTGCGCATGCGCCCTTTCGGTAGTTATAATACTTTTTCCGAAGGTGAAACCTTCCTTGACATTTTCACTGGTAGCTTCTTGTCCGGTTCTGTTGAATTACAGCTGCTGGAGGCCGACTTCTTGCAGATTTGCATTAAACTGTACTCTCCTAATTTTTTGAATTTTCACACTCGTGACGTAAGAAGGCTAATGATCAGTTCTTAAGTATATGCTTAATTATTGGGTGGCGATGCAAGGTAAAATATTTTGCAAGGACTAAAAATATGTTGGAGTTTTTAAAAATAATTATGACAGAGATAGTCATTGCGTTTAAAAGTATTTTCATTGTTATCTGTCCTTTTACATGAAAATATAAATGTATTTTTTTTCAAAGAATAATAAAGTCGAATTAAATTCAATATAATTCAATTAACGGTAATAAGTTTCTTGTCACTTATCCTTTTCGTGATTAGTGATTTACAGATCAATCGCATCATAATGATGATAATCATTTATGAAAATCAAAATATACGACTTGAACTTGCACAAGTGGAAATAAAAAAAAAATCAAATTGCCCAATTTAAATTGCTGGTAACGCATAAGCGGAAGTAATGATTTCCTCGATCGACCGCATACCTCCTGTTTTCGAAATATTCCGCTCGTTGTCCCGAAGAGGTCATTTTTTTTTTATTAGTAAAACATAAATTCCATGATTTCAAAAATAGCATTAAAAAATGACTCATCATTTATTAAGTTTCCTATAATTTCTTATATCCAATGAAAAAATCAAGTTATGTAGCCACCACTCCTACGATCCAAAATCCTGCACAGAAAATATATTACTCAATAGATTTCAAATTGCATCACCACAGCAAAGCGTGCGTTCTTCTTTATGAATTATATTTGCCACGTTTTATGCTAAGTAAAGAATTTCATTAACTAGTTAAAGTTTCATTTTTCGAATCGCGTCCTTATAAAATCGAACGTCATTACCCCGTTTATTTTTGAGCTAATGATTCGATACTTGCTACGGGTAAAAAATACATTTCTATAAATATAAGGCTACGGGCTCTGTAAAATTCTATCGACTTTGCAGTTTCCTGTACGACATGCATCGGCCTGTGTAATATGTAATACAACCTAGATGCAATGACATTTAACGTTTCTGTGGCACGTAGACACAGTCTGTTACCAGATTCTATATACATATATACATATATACATGTATATGTATATAGTTTGATACGTGAGAGCGGCGAGTGCAAAGAAAAATTGAGTTCCAGCTACCAGCAAGTCTTACCAGAGTTTTAAGCGGCTCAAGTCGCCCAGCTGGTTCAGACACGAAAGCGAACGCGACTCGAAACATTTAACTGTCGGTAAATTCCTCGGAGTATGTTAATTGCATAGAAACTCAGATATATTGCAAAGGATCGCAAGCAGTCTCGAACATCGATTTTAAATCGACGGCCTCCATATATATATATATTTACCCCAGTTACAGAGATACTTAGTTGGTACCGCCACTCACAATGACGTTTATTCGATAAATATACAGTGCGTACGGTTGCATATGGGTGCACCCGTGCATACGCATTATCATACGTATATAAATCGAGCTCCGGTACGGAACTAAAATATCGTTAATTCCTACCAGAACGATGCACTGCAATTGGTGTGTTACAAATTGAAATTTACATAAAAAGGTGTGATAATTATTTTTGTACTCGTATACGTACCATCTGAAACGTTTAGGATGACTGGCGAATGTTTCGTTTATTTTTTATTTGAATTCGTATAACGTAGTTTATTATGATTATTTGGTTAGATTTTTATTTGCGATAGACGAACAACTTCTTGCTTGGGATATAATCGAAGAATAATTGACTGTCCGATGTCGATTGTCAACTAGATTGAATAACATGAAAAAGTCTGTAGGAAAAAAAAAATAGGAATCAATCGCTGGCGTGTAATAGGTTATGTCGGATTGCGAGCAATTCAATGGATTGCAGCGCAACTTGGCAATCGTAGCTTTGTGCATTCTTTCTCAAGAAAGCGGCAGCAAATTAATTCGCTTCACGGGAATCGGTAGGTCGTTACCGAAGCGCGAGTCATTATTTAATTATAGTTTTTTGTTGTTCGACGGGATACATACGAACCAGAGGTGATTACCACTGATTTTATCTATAGCCGTGCAGGCAGAAATAGGTGGTTTATATATATGTACTGGTTTTTTTCTTCGTCGACCTTCGATACTCTCTACTTTTACAGAGGATACGACAATTTTCTCTGCTTGAAACCGTAATCTCCGTGCGAGGGTAATTTACGGATTTACGTTTATTATCAATAACTGTTATCCAATCGCAGCCATATACAATACGGACGCTGGAAAAAAAATATCGATTTGTTCGTAGGTTAGGTTAAGCTTCTACACCGATGTACGAACTTGCCTTAATTTTGTGAATTTTTTTTAAACAGCGAATTTCATTTTGATTTCCAATTTTATTGTGATTCTTACGTAATTGCTGATATCTTGTTTGGGTATTTTTTGTACTTTCTTCTTATCCTACTTTAAATGGATCCTGGTACCGAAGGTCCTGCCTTAGCAAGGATCACAGGAAGCACTACCCTGCCTTGGATGAGCTATTACATATTTAAAGGTTGGTATACGTGATAGCTGGACGACCTTGTTATTTTTAACATTACTTCTGTAGATTGTGCAAGTATTCACGTACGGTTTTGAAATTAATATTTATCAGTATTTAATTGATTTGCACCTTGGACACTTTGCATTTGGTCGCGACTTGACATTCATGAAAACGTTATCTATTACTTTTGAAAATTCGCACGTTACGATATATGAATAATTTGAATAGCACTTTACCAACGTACTGTGCGTATTACGATTTCTTTTTCCATGCTACTCAAATTAATTAACTTACAGGCAGCCGCAAGTGGCTACGCCACATATGTATACAGGGTGTTCGTTATGAAACGCACTGTAGTAACACTGTTATATTCCTTTTCAAATTCTAATGAATACGTGTATTTTCATTTTTTATTGCATATATCAAAATTTCGAGATAATCAAGGTTGAAGTTGCATTAATGCGACCAATCAGAACGCGTTTAAACGGAGCGTAGATGACGTCGCGAGCCAGCCCGTAAGGCCTGCTTACACTGGGCCAATAACATTAAGAGTATCGCCGTTGTGTCCCTGTTTATCTGCATGTAATTGAGTAAGATACAAGAGACGATACTCTTAGTGTTATTGGCCTAGTGTAAGCAGGCCTTGCGGGCTGGCTCGCGACGTCATCTACGCTCCGTTTAAACGCGTTCTGATTGGTCGCATTAATGCAACTTCAACCTTGATTATCTCGAAATTTTGATATATGAAATAAAAAATGAAAATACACGTATTCTTTAGAATTTGACAAGGAATGCAACGATGTTACTACAGTGCGTTTCATAACGAACACCCTGTATATAACGTAGTAATCCGTTGTGAGCTCCCTGCGTGAGGATTAATTAAGTTCCCTCTTACGTGGAATAAATGAAACGTATTAATTAAGCCGGTATCCTTTGAGAAGCTCCGAAACGACGGCTAATTGAGAGGAGCCAATTCTGTTGACTTCCGGAAGAAAAAAATTGTCATTTCACGGTAAAGGAAGGAAGAATAAAAGTAGTGGATTCGTTGAATTTTCGTGGTTTCAGCCGATCGATATAAGTGTATCGGTTTTATCGTACCTAAAGACGTACCCGCATTGACCGTGTATGCTAATTGCAAAGTTGGGTGACCTTATCGCGCGTTAATTAATGTACGTCTGCTTAAACATATACAGTCGTAAGTTGCATACGCAACAAGCTATTTTGAATTCCAATTTATATATGCTTTCGGTGAAGAATATATTTGACATGACAGAAATTGATCCCAATTGCTACGAAACAGTTGGATGACTATTCATTAAATTCGTCTAGACTCTCAACCGGTTCTACACTATTATAAAATTACACAGCCAATTTATTATGTTGCCCGCTTAAACAATAAGCTTTTTGGAAATGTTGTACAGTGACGATGAACATAACTTGACCTTTTATTACGTAGACGTTCGATTGATCTCTACTCTACAAACCGAAAATCTGCATGTTGAATATAATCAGGCTGCCGGCATTAATAAAACCATGAGCCGTAAATAACATCAACATCTAATTGACATAGGGAACTTCCCTGCAAAATTTTATACATTATTTTTTGACGTGAGCAGAATATAATTGCACGTCAAAGAAATATTAATTACCCTACCGCACTAGGAATCTTATTATTAAAAAATAAAGCATATAAAGTAAACGACCTAGTTAATGACAGTTTAAGAGCGGCCGTGTCGGATTTTTGCTATTTATTCACGCGTGATGCAGCCAAACTGAAAACTAAAGGTTTCAACACGTGCGTTAAAGCCTTCCGAATGAGATTCACTTATTATACAAGTGAAACAATTAAGGTTTATTACTAATCATTGTTTTAATAGCGCTTCTCTGCTGCCGGAATTTCTGACACTTGAGAAACACCCATGTCGTAGTTTGTGATCATTGTGTGATCTGATTTATGACCCCCTTGGCGCTATTTATGCAATTCCCATGCAAACGGATTAAATTGCAATTTATGTAATTTCGCGGATACACATTAGGTACAAACAACGAAACATGTTCATTTAGTGCACGACTACTTCATTTTCTTTAGACGAAAAATTAAAACAAATAAACAAAGCACATTGTTCGACGCACCAGGTGACAAATCGAGGGCCAACACAACAGCAACATAATCTCAATTATGTGACGCACTTATTGACCCCGCGAATTTGAACAAATATCTAACCAAAAGTTAAATAATTTCTCATCTCATCGATAGTCTGGTTCCTGCTGAAGATGTTGACACTATTTTTATATCGTTTTATACTTACATGATGAATAAAATTCACAACGACGTAGCTCGTCGCAACTACTGCCACCTTCTAGCACTGCCACTGCGGAGCCACTAAGACGCGTGTCGCACTATCCACTGGTCAATTTCTATTCTAAAATATTTCATTTAAAAACGTGTGTTTCTCCAATAATATAAAGTAAAAAACGCTTTTTAATTAGCCGGTAATTAAATTATTATTCGACAAAAACTGTATTTATGGCAGTCAAAATTATACCGTCGGGATCACAATCTGGTATAGGGTCAGTGACTGGGCCGTTTACCTTAAGGAACAAGCATTTCGTATTTTCCAGCCAATAAGGGACGCCATGTTAATAGCTATCGGGAGGAAGAACGAGAAAACTTTGCAGGTTATAAGAACAGTAGAAAAACAAACTTATAAGAGAATATTAATAATTCTAGAATAATAAAATACGTGAAAAAAGAGTTATGGAAGAGGGTTAGAAGATGCCACGGAAATTGAATGTTGCCGGGGTGGGATAGTTCGGCAGCAGGGCCGCCTGGTGGCCGCAACGGAAGAAACCAGTCGTTGGCGTCTCGGGTGGGGCGTACTCGAATCTCTCGCAGTGCCGAACTCCCTGTCGGTGCGATACCCCGGTAGCGTGGCTGTAGTGTGCGTGAAAGTGCGTGTGAGAGAACGCGTATACCGTGTGCGGTTGCCCGAGCTCAGGCGCCTTGTTCGTATTTTACGCGTGTGCCCATCACGTGATAATGGAAGCGTGAATAGGTTGATCAGAGACAAAGAGGGTCATAGGACGTACACGGGACCAACCTGGACCACGTTGAACCGGCATTGACTGGTCGTACTAGTGTCGGTTAGATCCTTCAGAATATCAGCGGTGTTTTGACTGAAGGGTCTGTGATCAATTACGTTAATTGCGGTACTTTATACTACGCATTACGCAAACGTTAAGAACAATACTCCCAGTGCACGTTGTCAATATTATACATATACGAATCTAGCTGGTCTTTGGAGCTATGGGTGAACCAAAGGACTGTAACGGTTTGTCCGATTCGAAAACTCGTGTTATCCCTGCGGAGGATTCTAGAACTTGTGCGACTCGGACGATTACGACCAGGAATGGGAACGAGACAGGCGCGGTCGCAAGGAAAAATCTACCAAGACGCTTTGACCCCGGCGAGGTTATACCGCTGATGCAGGTGAGCTTACGTAACGATAACGAGTGGCGATTTGTGACTGTGTGCGCAATGTTGGTGCTCATACCTGATATAGTAGAGTCATTGTACGCAGCCCTATGCGCGAGTATGCATGCGCACGAGATTGTCGTTCGGCCTTTCGTCTCTACGACCGATGTCGCGACGCGACGGAAATTAGTACGGGAGACTTCCCTGAAAAGACGATTTATCTTTAACCTGGCGAGAGGAGACCATAGCAAATTCCTTTGTGTCCCGGTGTTGAATTTCGACAGCTTTTCCGCGAGGAAGTAACTTTCCTTATCTAATTTTCTTACCCTTGTCCTCCATGGCAAAGGAATTAAACCTTATCTTGGCCTGAAGTCTCTGAGCATTTGAAACCGTATAAAACAGCTTCAAGAATATAATACTCTATTGTTACACGGAGTATGGTGTCGTATTACTGCACAAGTCGTGCTAATTTTCTGTCTGTATGTATTTTCAACTAGCTAACATATAATATGCTAAAGAAATATGCGTTTTAGTATTGAGTCTACTTATCCACTGCTTATTCTGACATCAGGTCATTTATGGCTTTAAATACGAAACCTTATTGCCTTATTTTAGAAGAAATATGCGAATGTTTTTTTTAATTTTACTCACATTCTATTACCTGTCGTATATCAGAATACCAGCCACACATGCAGAGCTCTTTGATCTTTATTTTCTGTATCGAAAAATCCGCTGACATCCAATACCTGGCCTTTGGGAATTTGACGGTACGAAAATAACATTAGACCCACGAAAACGTTTCCTGAATAAAAAGTGAGACGATACAAGTGTTTTATCATTTCGATATAATATATTACAAGTCGAAGTAACCGTGACGTGTTAATAAAAATCTATAATAATATCGAAAAGTCACATATCGCATAATACTGCTTCACGTCGTAACCTCGAGACATGTGACCGTTTCCGGAACAGTGGCATGAAATATCGATCACACGCCATAGAGATAAGCAGTATATTGCGTTGAATCGTAGCGCCTACGTACCATTTTACGGCGTCATTCATTCGATTTAATTTATCCGAAGCCTCAAAGCCTGACGTAAGTTCATCCGTAAAGTGGTTCGACAGGACAGAATCGTCACAGGCAGGAGTACCAATCGACATAGGTATACTTAATACAGACACTTGTCCGTCCGTAAAAATACTTTCTCATCGACAAGTAAGCTTAGTTTTTTTAGCGACATCTAGAGTTTTCATCGTCGACAAGGAAGACATGGAAACGGAATACAAGAGAAGAATAGGAAAGTGCGAAGGAAATACGAAAGAGTGAAAGAGGTCTCTGACGACGACCTCGCGAATGGTGAGGGTCGTGACGATATTGTCACACGTTCCTTCCTTAGTCAAGGTCCGCGAGCTCGTGGATAGAACGTAGCGTGTGTGCCTGTATACGACTATAACGGTATTTCCTGCATCAGTATAGTTGGCAAAAATATTTAAAAAAAGAAGCAAAATGGTTTTTGTGTTTAATTTTTTTTCTCACTCAAATGGAATTATTACCTGCGTTCGAAGTTTAGACTTTTAGGCAATAGGTGTCCGAGGCTCCTTATAAAAAACCGATTTCTCGAAAACTTACGTAATAAGGTCGCGGACCAGAAAAAAAGTACAAAAGTCAGCTGATATTTCGAAAGGCTTTCGGGCCTAGACTGGAGAATTAAAGTGATGCGATTAAAGTGATATATATAAATAGCCACACCCAGCTGAAGTACATTGGGAGTTTGGGATGGCAAAGAGGTGAATATATTGGCCGACGTAAAACATTACGAAAATAAATTGGAAACTTTCCCGTGTACCGATTCTTTTAATGTAATTTAGCAGAGTCAAGACGTTGGTTCTTCGCGTTGACGTGATTTCATCTGAACTAAGATGACGCACTCACCAAGATTATCTAAGGTCAACCGTACGGAGATTTTTTTGGACTCGGATGATTAAAATTAGCCGACGATGGACATAAATAACTTGGCTGGCTCAGTGCGGCCGTGCCTTCGATTCGCTAGACTATGACCGGTCCTTAGGTGGTGAGCACATATGGTATACACGACGTAAATACGATAACCGACCTACTGATGGTTCTGTTAGAATTTTACGAGAATTTATATCAGCGCGATTTCCATATGTGTTTTTCTTAATTTCAATACGTATATAAATAGATTTCTTTGAATTATTAATACAACCGTGAATTTTATGAATGTTTTAATATAACATTTAAGGAAATGCGAATGACGCTGCTTAAATCTTATTATTGATTAACGAAAGTAAATGAATGAAGACGGTATTGGTTATTAAACAGGAAGCTGATATTGGTTGGTTGATATCGATCGACTAAGTACTTCCATTGACTATGGCCGTATACAAGCATCTTTATTGATTATAAATTCAAATGGTATCTCGTGATAATAGTGTCAGGCCGTTAGCAGTAGCGGAAATTCGAATAAGATCTTTTAGTGAAAGCTTGTTAAATATTCTCGACTGGTGCCTAAGTTATCCGCGTTCGTAAGTCACGTTTGTAATGCTTAGTCAAAGATTTGCCTATTTTTTGTTGCTCCACCGTTTTATGTCCGCTGTTTGTATTTCTATAAGGCATACTACTTTTGAGATTGAGATCGTCCAAGTACTGCGTATGATTTATGCAAAGTTTGAAAAAGTCAAGGATTAAAGGCATAAGGCGTGACATTGTGCGAGGTTAAAAAAATAGGCTGCCTTTAAATATTTTGAATATGCTTTCAGCTAATGCTCCGTCATTTTCTTCTTCGCTTGCTCAAAACGTGTCAGTTTGAATTGATTCTGGACGCGAATGATGGCGATGTGAAATGGCGTGTGCAGTTTGAAATTGTCAAAGGCTTAATGAATAAAATGTCTTCTACAACTGGACTTACGTAATCCGCGTACGTTTGTCTGGAAATATTTTTAAAATCTTAACCGCTTCGTAGCGCGGCCGTTTGTTTTCCAGCCTACACGAAAAACGTCACTTAGCTTGGAGTCAAGACAAGACAAATGACAGGAGAAAAGAACCTGTGTGAAGTTAGCCCAGCACTTTTCGAATATTTTATTTTTGAAAATTGTGCTCAGTCGTGCCAGCTTTATGCTAACTTGTGACGTTAGTCCAAAGTCGATAACTTTTACGATTTTTGAAAAAATATAAAAATTGTTGTGGTAGTCCTTCGTTTGTGCTACTCCATAAGTGCCATGAAAACCAGATTGTGCATAAAGCCAATACACGGTAGTAGCCTGAAAGACGGTACAGAAGAAGGAAGAAGTTTGACGTTTGTAGTTTTACAAAAACTTTGCTGCGCCGCTTATAAGAGATATTTTGTGTGAGATTTATACTTATTTTTTTACGAGAAAAAAATTGGATTTAAAATCGAATGTATTGCAAAATACAGGAGTACGTATAAGGACAAGTAAAAATAAAGCTGTGATTAATATTTTAGTAGATTACGTAAATCGAAAACTGCCGTCTTACCATAACGACGAATCTATAGTTTCGCTTTCGCTTCCTGTATAATTCGAGTCATTGAAAAATTTCATTCAAATCAAAATTCTATAGTAAAACGTATCAGTGGGTGAAAAGTTACACATGATAAAGAACACCTACAGAAATTAAATAAATACAAAAATTTTTTCACTATCAAATCCTTACAGATTAATTATGTAAGTTCGAAGCTTCTTTTTATTATGTTTGATAAACTTGATGTAAAAAAAAATTTTAAGATAACTTAACGATGAAAAAGAATTTATATCAATAGTTAAAAAGCAAATAGTACGTATGCTGTACGTGAACGCTTCAAGGTTTGAGACAGGATAGTGAGACTAGTGCTACCAAATAATTATGTTCGATTCGTCCTTAATTAATTAGATTCCTGTTATTCGATGCAGTAAATGAAAAGCAGCGTTTGATAAAAAATATCGCAATAGACCTTCTAGTCGTAATTCAAATGAATAAGTTCGTTGAAAAGTTATCGTAGTTTTAGCGCTCAATTTAAACGCAGTGTGATACTCGAGTGAACAACGATTAAAAAATCGAATAAAACGGCACAATTCGTATCGATCTATTATGTATCGGCCGATACTATAATTTAAGAGTGGAAGATAATCAAAAATGAAATGGATGAAAGTTCCCGTGTCGGCGCTTATGCAATGGCAAGTATGTATTTCAAGTACCGTGACAAGAACTATAGAGCTAATAGATCGGGACGTGCGATTCGACTTTTACCAGCGTATAAGAGCTATTAAGTGAAACAAGAAGAAGAAGAAGAGAAAGGATTCGAAATGGAGGTAGAAGTAGGCCAACAAGAAGAAAAAGAAGAAGAGCACTGCCAAGAACAGGAATGGTATAAGCTTACTTAACGATTATCTATGCTTCCGTTGACTTGTGTCATTAAACTTATAGAACACGCGTTATATGTTGACTACGTCTGAAACTTGTTTACACCTTGGAAATATGGAGTATGCGAAATTGCACGTGGGTGTCAACTGTTCCGTGTACCTGAACCAACTCTCGCTAAAGCGTGCAAAACAAGAGACTGGTATTTTAATTTTCGTCAAAAGAAACTTGAATTAATTTAATCGAAAATATTTGCCGAAATATTTTACAATTTATGACATAATGTCATATTGTAACATTTTTATTGATGTAACACCTCAAGATATAGGCACGGCTATATATTTGGTAGGTTAAAATATACCTGGTGATCAAATTGTTAAGTCGATGATTCGTATCGTGTTTGGATGCGCTGTACCTTTATTAGTTACGTCACGGGCTGTAACAGCTTTTATTACGGCCCGATTAAATATCTTAAACGCAGAGTAGCGAGAGGACAACTGGTTTCTGCGACGAACGTTATAAATATTCCGCCTTGGGAGATATAAAGATTTTCTATCTTGAGACAACTTTACTTCAGTGTAACGAGACGAGCATGCAAAGCATATGGTGGCAAGAGTTTAATTGTGTATACAATTTGCAGTTTGAGATTCGCACTCGACGGCATCATCGATAGTGGGTGTGTTGACGATATGCATTCAAGGTAACGTATATGAACGAAGCATAGTATATACATATATATCTGTGTTATAATTTATCGGTATACCATAACTAGAGAACACTTGAGCAATCAAAGATGTTCCCTTTATTAATGGATTTTTAATAATTGGTGATTTAATATTTATTTGGAAAAAATTTTAACTATCGATAGTCGTAACATTTGAGGTATTTGAGAGCGATACACCTGTGACGAAAATAAATTGAATTTTATTCTGAAATCGTTAAGAAAGCCCCTCGGGCCTTTAAAAGTGTCGTACGGCCCTGTCTGTATTTTCCTTCGATCATTAATCAACGATAATAACTAGGATGCATCGTTTAACTTCCGCCATAATGCAAGCCTTCACACGTATGACCATGTACGGTTTTCCGTAGGATAATTCATTCGAAAAATTTATTCTGATTTTTCATATTATTTATCTTTTTACATATTTAGAAAGACGGCCTTGCTGTTCCAGTTAATTCGATCGTCACTTTTCTCTTATAAGACCTCCGGGGCGAATTCTTCCGAGCTTCGTTTCCTCTCGCTTCAATTCTACTGACGTGACAGGTCAGACAGGCATTCGTCTGGCCCTCCAAAGTATTTATTACCCGTTCAGGGACGTCTTTCGGAGGCGCTTTATTCTCACTCCTTTTTTTGTAAATTAACGAAACACAATCATGACGCCTTGACATTTCCGCAAGAGACAAAAAACCATAAAAAAATTGTACCTCGACGGCCGAGGGCTATTTCGAAAAAATTCCGTTAAACAACCATCAACGTTATTTCGAGTTCCATTCATTTGGATTAATGAACGTTCATTAAGCCCTCGGGTAGTAGGTATACCGGGATACCGACGTCGACGAGCTCCAAGAACGGAAATGCATTATTAGTCTCCGCGAATTGTTATCCGCAAGGAGTTTTCCAATTAAATCGGTGAAAGGTGACTCGTATCTCGAAATACAGAGCTCTACTAACTTTACGGAAGTGTCCAAGATAATTCGCTCAACAACAAAGCATATTATCCGAGACCACAACGATGATCAACGATGTTAATCGTCACCTCGAGACTTTGCGACAGGATTCATTAATGACTGAAGACCCGTGATATTAATTTAATAGTATAATTCTGTATCCAAGTCAAAAATAATTACTGGCTGGTTTAATTTTTTGCTCACGTTGGTCTTGCTAATAGTCGTCAGACGGATAGGTACTTGTAACGTACATTTCAGGTGTTGTGTCTTGTATCGTATATCTTATCAGTCCTGATAAGACTGATTTGGGTCCTTTTAGCCTGGAACTAGGTCCGTTTATTGCGCATTCCAAATAGAAACATAATTTAATAGTTCTGGTTTTGTACCGCGGAGAACGAAAACGGAGCCAAAAAAGAATGAATAACTGAATTATTTTTTGACTTTGGATAGGCGATCCTATCATTGTTTGTTTTCACGTGATGAAATATCATCGTGTCATATATTAGACACAATATCAATAATGGATAAAAGAATTAAATATAACGTACCCTATGATTACGTCATGATGAATTCATAGAAAATATCATTAAACTAGGAAAAGCCCGCTTGTATTGGACAACCTAGGTAAATCCCATGTAAATACACGGGTACGTTATCCACATATTAAAGTACAATGTACACGGTAGTCACAAGGATAAGTTGTTTACTCTCTTATAGTCCGTACGGCGCTGCCGAGAGGAGCAAGAAAATGTCGGGTCTCATATTGTAGAAAGTCACGGCAGGGAGGGATACAATTTGCTTTACGGTCAGATGTACTATTTTTCTCCGTCGGTTGCCGAGGGCATCCGCGAGTGAGTGGACGAGTGAACGAACGAGTGAACAGGCAAGCAAACCTCCAAGCAATCCTCTTGGCGTTCACTGCCGTCTTCCGTATTCTACGAGATTGAACTAACGAGTCCGGGGAAAGTTTTTCTAGCCTGCCAGGATAATCGATCGTTCCGCGATCGATTCCCGGTTCCGCGTCGGTAAGAAAATTTTCGACGAAAACAAAAGATACAGAACCGAGGTACACTTAAGTGTATTACGGCATTAAAGGAATCAGCGGCCGATTGAAATTCGCGGAGGTAGGATTTCAAGAAAAGAATATATATATTTCAGTGTGATATTAAAATTTCTAGACAAATTTGTAACCTCTTTAATTCAAATGTCGTGCTTAGTCTCGAGTCAAAAATAAGTACTACTTGGATCCTGACGGGTCTGATTTTGTTTTCACGCTGAGCTAAGTCTGTGCTCGCCCGTCAAATAAGTATTACTCGGATTCCGAGTCTGACTTCATCTTTTTGATTTCTAATAAAATCCCCTTTTTGATTAGATGAAAATGATGGTTAATTCAAGCGTTCAGGACAAATAAATCGTTGAGACATTAAAAAAAAATTGTTTCCAAAGTTTATTGCTATTGTTGTCGTTACTACAGTAATTACAGCCATTACTTCTAAACCTGCTGTTGTTGCGTCTGCTGCTGCTGCAGACGCCACGAGTGCAACGACCCATTGATCCGATGCGACTGGGACAAGCAGACTTGCAAGCTTCTGGCAATTTTTGTTCGACGGAACCGACACATTCAAAATTGCAGTCTTTGCTTGATTGAACATTTCAAGAGAAAAAGCGTCACGTGATCGAAGAATTCTTTCTCCGCAGTCGATTTGACGAGCTACGACCTCACAATTTAATATGTCAGATTGGCGACGTTAACTCGACAACTCATTCCATCGTGATACGAATTACATTTATTGTTAAGTCACAGCGATAGCGTCTGTCGTGATTTTGAAATTGACGAAAAAAATAAAGAAAAAGAAGATATAATCTATTAACCGAGAAATATCTAAAGGATCAATTGATAATTGAAAATAAAGTTCGTCGCTAATTTCATCTTGGATCGATTAACGTGACTGATTGATTAGATATGCAGTTGATTAGCAACATTAGCCGACGTCTATCGTTAGCGAATGAAATGTTATTAATTGCGTCAAAGATCAATATCGCCGTTCCCGATCTTTATTGCGATATACAAGGCGCTTTCTAAAGAGCGGTGAAAAAAAAGGAAAGAATAAAAACAATTATATTGGTGAGCATTAATATCTTTTTTAACGAATTTCTCCTTATGCTGTAATTATTGTCAAAGAAATGTTAAAGTGGAAGAGTAGGAAGTACCTAAAGGCTTTTTGCGATTTAAAAAGGCACGCTCCGTCGTAAAAATTATATTAAATTCATTAGTTTTTCCTTCTCAGTGATGAACTCGATCAAGAATGGTCATGGTCGTTCGCTTGAAAACAGCAGTCACGGCGTCTTTCCATGATATTCTAATTGATGTCCGTCACTGGAAACCCTCTGGCGGCGTCTACGTTAACCTTGACGTCAACGTGTTGCGTCTATGACTATATGGGTCTCGATAAAAATTTCGGGGAAGCCGACGCCACACGGAAACGCGCCCTGTTGTCGCCGGATAATGACGAAAGCGTCGTTCCACGTTCCCGTCGCGCTTACACGTCCGATAATAATAGGTTCGTTTCGTCAGGCAAAAAATCGTTTGTGACCAAAAAAAATAGAACGACGAGTTACAAATTAGGGTCACTTGGCAACGCTCAAGGACATTTCTCAAATTTTCTTTTTCCTTATCCACCCTTTCTCTTGGCTTCTTTCTTATATATCATGCAACGCTAAATATACTAAATAGCTAGACTTATTATTAATATACGTAAATGCCATCATTCGTCCCTACTTAATAGTCAATAAATATTTATCACATTAATTATTATCGATAACGAACTCAATAATATTCCCTAAATAAATTTAATTGTCCGCTGAATTCGTGACCTTGTGTCGATTGAAAGCGTCACGATTAAAACTTTTAACTAAAACAAAGTGATTAAATGCCGTTCAATGTACCATGACGTAATTTGATTTTACGTTTTCATTCATTAAATCTGCATTTAGAGGCTGGTTAAATAATATAGCGATAATGCTCAGTCCGTGTTACATCTATAGATTTTAGCACAGAAACCATCATTGCCTCTGTCGCGTACTTTACCCATGGTGCACCATATTTACATACTATTTTCGTTAAGTAGGCGAAACCATTGAAAATCTTTTAGGTCGAATTCTACGTATAATCCATAGAGAATAACTGAAAGAGTGTCTATTGGACGCTTCAGGCGTCACGGGCCGGCGCTTCCGTGAAGCAAGAACGACCCGGAATGCCAGTGAAGTCGAAAGTAACCGTGTTTTTTTAAAATATAGGTTGTTAACGGTAGGGAGGTCACTGGGTATAGGCAGGAGTGAGTCGTGCATACCGTGTGTCCGTAAAAAGGGACAGCCCGCATTACTGCGATGACACAACAAATTCCTTACGTTTGAGAATAGGAAGCAGACACTTGTTTTAAATTGGAAATACATGTTCTCGAGTCACTAAGATTCATGTACGTCGCGCGATTGGCCAAACAAACAATTTTGTGTTTGTTATACAGGACATATGCCTCAGGCCGTTCAGAAGAAAAGAAATTAATTGACTGCTACTGGACCATTTTTTTTTCTACCTAATTTGCGAATCTAATATCGAGCCAATCGAAGATATTTTTTTTTCGAACTTTTTACAATAAAAATTTTTTTTTACGTATGTTTATATATCGATGGATCCTTTCTTCTTTTTTGGCAGTGACCATTTTTTTATTGTGAAGCAACTTCTATTTTTGGAATCGTGCCGCCGGTACAAGCCGAGTTTAAGCACCGCTACAGGAAACCAATGTCGGTACAAAATTCTCTGCCCGTAACCGACCGGACTGGCCAAGGACAATTTAAAAAAAAAAGTTAACATTTCTGTGGGAGCGAGCTGTTCCGTGCAAAAATTGGAAGACGAAAAAGAACAAAAAAAAGTATTACGGATTGCGTCGTGGCTGCAAGAAATATCCGCCTTCGTTCGACAATTCCACGTAGTCACAACCAACGTTGATTATACCCGCGATACAATGTAATAAGGTGCTATCGTATCGAATAAGATGTTCAATTTCTCACAGGTTCCTCTTACCTCCGTTTCGTAAACTCGGTATTTGGTCATTAATCGAAATAATTTCAATGATCTGTATTTATTTTCGACATTTGTTCGATTGATAAATAATTATTTAAAATCTTTTGTTCCGTCGCGACTAGCAATCTTTTTTCACAATTATTATAAATTATTCACTTGAAAAGTATCTGTTCTGGGATACGAATGTTCCTGCCTGTATACGCGAGGTGTATCGTTTGCTCGTAAAACGCCTATTTGAATTGGCTTTCAACCTTTTAAAAAATGTCAAGTCTATTCGATTGATTTCGTAACACGTAGACAACATCGGCAATTGCCTAAACATACTAAATCGAGCACGTCGAGCATTTTGTATTTGATGAACTTTCGAGCTCGCTTGCCGACACAAGGCGTATCTGCATTACGTACCGTAACGTTTCGCAGAGACGTTAGACGTGCGTCGTCGTCTTTAAGCTAACTCATTGTTACGCGGCTGTATTCGCGTGTCGAAATATATGGAGTTGTAATCTCGTGCATCAGAGTCCGTCGTAAAACTATTACCGCAACGTCCTTTAACATCGGCGAGATAAGTTGTACAAAAAATTTGATTGAAAAATATAAACATCCTTTGTTTATTTTCTGTGTTTGAGAAACAAAAAACTGCCGTGTGATATTTCATTGAAGTCCAGGTTTTAGACGACAGTTTCAAGAAGTAATTAACAGGAAAAAATTTGTTATTCTGATTTAAATCTGATTTGATCATATATAATAGTTAAAAGGACAATTAACATTGATTTTCATTGAGTCAAGTAAAGTTCTTTTATTTTTTAACAAGGTTTCAAGCAGATTCGCGTAGCCTTGAAGTACAATTAACAAGCAAGTTTCGTACTGTAATAGAATAAATCGATAATGGTTTGGCGTCGGGACGCACGGCAATAATACGTCGGCGTCGCGAGGGATATGGAGGCACGTGTCAAACCGACGAATCAATCAATAAGCCAAGAAAGTAAACCCAGAAGATTTGCCAATCTCGTGATGGTCTTTGGAAAAAAGTATTGACCACGAAAAAAAAAAAAAAAAAAAAAATTTGCTTTTACACAATTGTGAAAATCCCCAGGGTGACACTACTAATCTCCTCTTTGTGACACTACTAGTTTTCTTGACTCGTTGCCACATTTATTGTCACAATTATTTGTCAGCCACATAAATTGATTGTCAAATTCCAAGAATAAGGTCAAGATTACTTGGTTCAATTACTTCCTTAAACAAGAGCCACTAAACGGTAATTATGTCATTAACGTTTAAATTGCATTATCGTATTTGAAACGTAATCTTTTTTAACAAACAACTATCGACTTGTTTATTCAAAACTTAATTGCTAATTTAACTCGAGGTAATTCCGTTCTCCGTGTAATTATTTGTGTATAATAGTTGTACAAGAAGATAAAAAAATTGCATATTCAATACGAAAGCCAGTTAAAGGGGCGCACGTGAGAGAATAATTTGTTCGTTTAGTCCAACGTAACATAACGTACGAGATAAGTAACGAGTGACAATTTCAGGATCGGTCGCATGAATGATCCACGGATTCAGCCACGCATGGACGAGTGATTAAATATCTGTATCCGGTGCATTATCCCCGCCAACGAGATTGTTATAAATGGATAGGACGTTAACGTCAATGATAGAAGATATACGCAAATGCACGAGCGCCAGATATTATGTTACGTTTCACTTTCGTAATCGCCAATATATTTGAGAACAGCAGTCGAAAATTAAATAAAACCTGAATAATTAATATTTCCTATCATAAGAATAAATAACGACTCGTAGTTGCAACCTTGCCCGGTTATTTCGTCTGTGACAGTATGGCGTCTTATCTGAGACATATGTTTTCTCAGATGACACTATTCTATATAAACCTAACCTAACTCTGGGCTAGGTTACTCAAACTGTGTGATTTCGATTTAGCACGATTGAAACGTACAAAGAAGCGTAACTACGCATGCATAGCACTTATCTGCAGGTACAGTGTTATTAAAAATATTCAAAGAATATTGTATTACGTATTATAATATATTCAATATTATTTTCTATTCGGTATCATTAGTCAAAAGATTCGACAATATTTCTCTCGGCACCTTGCTGCGCATGCGCGAACAAGTTTCTTGTTTTGCCGTATGCGTATAGTCTTCATACATTTCAAAGGCTTCGTACTTTAATACTTTTTTTCGACTATGCCCAGAATAAAATATATATATATATAAAATAAGTAAATTATTTAATCGTACATAAGAGTTTCGATTTTTTATTTTCATAATACGATACTTTTACGGATATCAAATCTACCATGTAAATCCATGTATATAGATTCAATTGCTACTGTCTGTTTATTTATATTCGTAAAATTTTCTACATTTTCTTCTTTTTGTTTCTTTCTTTTTGAGCTTCTTTTTGTTCGAAGTGACGTCTGAGATTCGTATGCGCTTGCGCGCGGAGCGTTGCTCGCGTCATGTGTCTAAGACCGTGATTTTGTATTACCTAATAAAGTGGTTGATGTGCCATTTGCAAATGACACTTCGCCAGTGAAATTTACGTCACTCGGTGATTAGCCAACAGACGGTTCAGCGAGTTTTTAATCCTACCTACGATTGTCACTAATATCGATTGTGCACCTTTTGTTTCTACAGCTGGCGGAAGATTATTGCACGTGCCCAATTAGTTGACAAATCGGATGGAGTTTTTATGTATGTTTTTAAACCGACCAATGGCTGCCGACCCAAGAATATAATGGCCCTGAAAAATGTAGCATTACAATTTTTTTTTGTAATTCGCAACAATTTTTTATTCAACTATTATTCTTTATGTAGCTTGGTTTTTTTTCTCGTTTTTATTATCCATCAGGACGCATCATAAACGCCTGTATAATCAAACGGTCGTTCACATAAATTATAATACGCCAGCCGCATAAAATTTCACGAAGTTATTTCTACGAGGAAAATATAAATATAAAAATATATTATCAGTTCGGATGAGATTACATTGCTGGTATAAAGTACACAGGATGGTATTATTTATTTGAGATTATTAATAAATATTTCATTGATCAATAAGACGTAAATATTTTCGACGATTCCAAAGAGACAAGTTAACAAAAATACTTCTCGTTGCTCGAAGAAAATTTTTAACTTCAAATGAAGTTAATACGTTACTCAAAGAACCAATGAAATGCGTCTTCTTACTGGTTGAACCAAATTAAAAATTGACACGTGGTACCAATAGTTATTTGTCGTCAATTTTATTTTCTCTCTGTCATTCGTTTATCTTCAGGAAATTGATAATGGCGAGGGAACGAAAAACTCGAAACACCAATCTCTTCGGGGTCATAAAATCTGTTTATCCGTGATAACACAAACAAAATGCAAGAAAAACGTGTTATCGGTTCTTCCACACATGGCACATAGACCAATACGTGTACCCAGAGAATTCGATGCAAAAAATTTTTTGCAAAATTACCAATAAAAATGATTATGAAAAACCTCGGGACATTTTGTCATATTGATATTTTTTCATATTAAAAATCCTTAAAATATAATCTTTTTACTATAATATTTCGTCTGCTACAAATAAATTGTCCAGTGACGATGATACAAAGTATACCAAATAAATGTTGACAAAGAGTATAATAAAATTGACCTGCTTAGAATTATAATTCCCTATAAATCTAGGGAAATCATGAATACCCGAACATAGCTTTACGAGTCAGCTGTATGTATCACGCGCAACTGGTGTTAATAACCTAGGTTGATCTTCGACTGTTATCACATACAGACGACATGCTAGCTCGACCGAAGATAACCGAAGACGAACTGTTGCCTATAAATTGTAAGTACTCGCAGCATAATAAAATTGACGAGGTTTCGAGAGAAAAAAAATTATGCAATTATCAACCACACTGATACTTTTGCCATTTTACAATATTATACATATATATTACAATGCTTTTTCGCATATGAATCTCACAGCGCCGCAAAGTACAGTTGCGGAAAATAATGTTTGAAGTCTCCTCCGGCGCTCCCTTCAGATTCATTCAGTAAATACCAATGAATATGATATTATTTGATTCATCAGTGCCATTATCCAAGTGCCTGATCGAAGCAGCGGGGAGGGGGGGGGAGCTGATCCGAAGGAGCGCCGGAGGGGTATTCGACCATTATTTGTCCCAACTGTACCAATATGGATAACCCGGTAAAATGTCTTAACGGTATCGGACGTATCGACGCATTACGTATAACGTAAAATATAATAGAATGAAAAATGTAGCTGAATTCGGAACATTTTAAAATATGTTAAATTTGACATTATTTTTTTTTTTTAAGTATAAATCTGTGACAAACCAAAATGTCACGGTGTCCCAATCGCGAGAGGTAGATTTTTCGTAAAATATTCTTCGTAAGGTAAATACAATATAGGTAAAAGACCGTACAAAGGCAAGACCTTGATATTTGGTATAATAAGCTTTGAGAATTATCCCCAAGTATCGGTATAGGTCTGGTGGATTTTCTTCGTTGAACAAGCCGTCCCGGTCGCTGACAAAAGCAACTCGTAAAACCGGCGGCTGGCGTCGCCCTGCGAAATGTAAAACAACATTAAAAAAGTTAAACCTGTTTTGCACGCTCGATCGTTTGCCCTTCGCAAAGCAGTGGCGAAGATAGGTGGAGAGGCAGGAGGGTATGGAAAAATCCAAGGAAATAGAGAAGTCCTAGGCTATTTTTAAAACAGGGCCCACCCTTTACATACGGCCAAGTTCTGTGAGTCTTTTGGGCTCTATATATACATATATATATATATACACATAAATATACGTCTCATTCTTCTTGTTTTACTCGGACCTTTCCTCCTGCGACGAACAGAACGGCCAACCTGGCAACACGAGAAGCACGTTCGTGGAGTATTTTGATTAAATTCCGTTTTAATTTATTTTTTGCTATTTTTACTGTTTCTTGGCATTTATCGGTATAAATGGATTGTTTTGAGAGAAATTAATCATTAAATGAAATAACGTTGCTTGTCACCAGTCACTTACGTAAGCTTATTCATATGAGCTCGGTGAACCGATAAGTTTGAACGCTCGATGGCATTTTTCATCCCATATACGCTTTCAGTGTGAGGCAATCATATTCCGTCATATGCTTTTGCTTTTGGATTTATATGGTAATTATCAATATTCAAAATCACCAGCAGACGATTTTATCATCGTGTCATTGACACGATGATAAATAATTAGCGGCAGATCTTCTTTACTCGTGGATGACATTTGTTCAATCGTACTTAAAATAACATTTTTTTTGGATCCTTATCAAATCTTTGTCAAAGTTACGTGATTTATCCCATTCATTTTTTTTTTTTTTTTTTCGTATCGATGTATACTTTTACGTTTTTAGTATTTTCGTCAGGATTACGTAAATTAATAATCGTATGTTAATATTTCAGTTTTTGTTAATCGATTATTGAATTATTTTACAATTTAATAACTCAAAGATTTTCTTTTTAATATTTTTCATACTTTGTGATAAGATACGAACACAGTCTAACTTTGTGATTAAACATGTGAACCGACAGATTGCATAACAATGCAATTAACATCCTTATTGTCATATCGTACTGAGAATGAGTCTTTGATGTGAAAATATTGCAGTATTTAACCTAACCTTGGGACATGATCATAAAAATCTCATAAAATCCACGGAAAATGATGTTTGAATAGTTGAAAAAATTAGTTGATTATAAATTTCTCGATGCATTATCAAAATATTTGTAACATAAATATTCTTTTTTCATCGAGATACATTAACTTGATATTTCAGTAGATAATTAATTTCAAAAATATACCCGTCCAATGACTAATTTGATTTTCCATTGAACATATTTTTCAAATACGGTTTGACATTCTTTCGCCACTTCTTGAATAACCGAATAATTTCCAAAGGACACGCATTCCATATCATACCTGTGATACAGTCATAAAATTTCTCTTATCTTCCTTTACGGCAAACGTGGGCTCCAAAAAGAAATTGCTCATTAAGCATTCGGCTCGTTTCATTTTGATACGTGTTAATTGACAATCAATAACCTAGACGACACGTGGATTCCACAAAGTGATCTTTAAAGCGTCTAAAAGCCAAACTCTGTCTCACGCAACGTCACGAATACGATTTTTCGACATTACCTATTGTGTTTTCGAGTGTACGTGTTATCTGATTATAGAAACAAGCAAAATATTTTGAAATTGTCAAATTTACATAAATAACTAGAATTCGCTTGTATCCATTTGTCTCGTCTGTTTCCCTCATCTCGATCTCAATTATCTCATCGGTACTCGGAGTTGCGATGAATTCCGAGATTTTGATTTTTGCTTGTACCCAGGTATTCGTTTTTCCGTCTAAAAAGTTTAGATTCGATAAAAGAAACGAGTCGGACAGCCAATTCGTTTGTGGAAGTAAAATGATTAATTATGTCTGTAATTGTTTAAGGCAATAAATTATAACGTCAGAGGAGAACAACACCCTTATGCATACACATGTGGTAGAGCCGTAAAGTCGAGAACTTGTAGTGTCGTTTAACGATCCGAGACATTGCTGTGCCTATATCTGTATAGACTAAATTCTATCGGCACAGCATGGAAGATAGGTAATATACATATATGAACTCTTTGCCATAATAACAACTTGAACACCGAGAAATCGGCTTCACACGCGATGAAGCACTGTACCCCGATACTCGAATAATTGTATTAAAGACTTCATTGCGCAAGATAATTATTTACTCAAATCAAACGATTGATCGGTACGATGATGGAAACAAAGAAATCCGTTGGAAAGACTCGAAAAAAAAAAAAATAACTTGACAGCGTTCGTCGACGTACCAGCTTTAAATCGTAAGAGAGAACTACAGCTGTAACGGCTTTGGTGTTAAAAAATCATAAAAGTAATATTTAAAAATGTTGACTGCCGAATCGGGTATATAACGGACCAGTAAATATTAATCAGATCTCGATGACGTCAACGGATCAATTTCGTATTGCATAGCCCGTAGACGTAATTTATCGAATCCAATCTGAAACCTACGTTAATTTCTAATAAGATAACGAGCGCGCAATAACGAGGACTCGTGACAAATACTGCACTCGACTGTACAAACTTGTAGAAGGCAGTGTATTATTCCAATGGTATCACTTGGACTCCGCCACTCCCGACGAAGGAGAAGCAAAACGAATTGAAAAGTTTTCGTCCGAGTATACGGCGGCATCCACATCCTGCAAGTGAACTTTTACGCAGCAGGGAGAGACTGGTTTAAGGCTCGTTATCGCGTAACCATGCTCGCCTATCTCTATGGTATACGGACTAGTTATACACGTATACACGTAATATACACTTATCTGCATATATGGCGTATGGCCCACGCAGAAATAATTTCACGTGGCGATAGGCGAAAAGATCGTAATCGTAAAGGGAACCAAAGACAACCTAACCTACGAAGACCATGAATGTGCTGCTTGACATTATTGAGATACATTATTGCCTTGGTAAATCTTCACGCGTCTCTTTGAATGCCGCGATACCCCAACCGGTTAAATGATCGTTTCGAAGCTAAGCCCATAGCCCAGACCTTTTACAGAAAGCAACTGGCTCTGGGTGTAAAGATGATATTTTCTTCTTTTTTTTTTTTATTAATTTTTTTACCTCTCTCACACCGCGCCTAGGTATTTGCCAGGACGGTCGGCGAATCGAAACTTTCTACCATGCGAGGCGAAGTGTTCTTTGTGCATTGCTTATTTATTTTTTTTTTCTATGTTGGTAACTTTTGTACTTAGTTGCACCTTTCGAGTGCAGGACAATAAACTGCCTGATGTATAGGTTTGTGTGTATATATATATAAAGTTGAGATCCAATAAGAGCAATTCACAAATTGCTATCAGTGCAACGATACTCGCAGTTCATTTATACGACTCCATGCAGTTTGTGACAACGTGTGTTAAAAAAAAAAAATTTTTTTTCACTCGACGCATAACAGACTTTATTAAATTATCATTTTGATAAGTTTGAGATTTGGACGATATACATTTTTTTATCGCTAAATACAATTTTCAAACAAATAACTTTGTTACGTGCGTAACGTGACAATTGTGATAATACATTACTTATGTAAGTCGGGTGACGTTTTCGCAACTGTAGACGTTAGTTTAAACTGATCATTTTTTTGTATGTTGCATTTTAAAGAAGATTTACACGGTTGGCTGCAACTAATGAGCTACTAGGCTAATCTTAAATGCGCCACGTGGCGCGATTCGAAAAAAAAAAAGTATATAAATATTAAAGTTTATTCAACTGTTTGTACAAGCGAAACATATTTTGTCCGTCGCCTTATCTCTTACGTTACGTAATTATTATGAGATTCGAAAAGAAAGCATTCCTCGACGGAGAGAATTTTTCGATAATATTTACGGTAAAAACCAGTAATCGTGGGAAATCGTTACCGTTTCATTATTTATTGCTCATAGCACAAGATATTTTGAGTGGCTACAAGTTATTCTTACTGCGCTCCACGATAAAATTTAACTGATTCTGTTGTATTAGAAAACAAAATTTGATCGATATAACCAAAAACTTGTTGATATTTTCACACCATTTCAAA
This sequence comes from Cephus cinctus, assembly GCF_000341935.2. Classification (NCBI taxonomy): domain Eukaryota; kingdom Metazoa; phylum Arthropoda; class Insecta; order Hymenoptera; family Cephidae; genus Cephus; species Cephus cinctus. The sequence continues at coordinate 291,465 of NW_014332759.1, forward strand.
ACGTATAGTGTTACTAGGAGCATTGCATTAGCTGAAGTTAGCTCATCCATTCGATCTCTATGGTATAACTATATTCGAACTGTTCAATAAATCTACATTTGACACGTTGACTGCCACGTCACCCGTATTCGGGGGACAGTCAAGTTTCTGATCGGGCCGCGTCACTCGTACTGGGATGACGCTTATTAGGCTACTTGCGCAGAACATTCGTATGTGTTTGAAAAGATATTTCGCAGAGGAAGTAACAAAACTATTGAATATTAATTAATATAAACTATATTTATTAATATAACTTAAATTTATAACAGAATATTTTTTAGTATAAACTATTGTTATAAAAGTAATGCGAGAATGATTTATTAAGAAAATTATGTAGAATGCAAAACTTTAAAACATTCTATACAAAGCTGGGGTTGGTCGGGACAACTTGGACAATAAGTTGTTGTTTTCTTTAAATTCTCTCGTGTCTTTGATCTGCCCGTTCGACGACTTTTACACGTATCCGCATAACATTGTTTGCATGCGCGTCTAATTCTTCCTCCGGAATCATTTTTTCGAACGACGATATTATGCTGACTCCGACGAAGACAAGGATTTGTTGCATTTTCAGTCAACCCAAATAATTTTGCAGCTAATATTTCCCTAAATCTTCTAATATTTACATCCTTCTTTGCTACAATTTTGTAAACCGTCAAAGCATTTACAACAGAAATTCCCAGAAGTAGTTGAATGCCAGCGGTACGCGTGGCCCGAAGGAAATTTCACTGTAAAACGCGCGCGGCAGTCAACGCGTTAATAACGTGAATTATATTTTTTGAATAATTATTTTTAATTATTCAAATGTGAGAAAATAACTAAAGCAAATATATATAAATTGAACAACAATTTATTTAATGAATACCATTTCTTAACAACATATTGGCTACCATTGCTTATACGTACTGAATGTGTAACAACCTAATCATATATTTGAAAAACATATAAAAAGTCACAATGTTTTTCGTGGTTGACTTCAATGGTACGAAAAGTAGTACACACTCCATGGTAAAATTGAATGTAGCGCACGATGATAATTCGGCTGTTTTAGATGACATTAAATTCGACAACGTAAAAGCTATAGTTTTACGCTAGATATTTTTTAAGTTTCGAAATTTTTACCGTATACTTCTAATTTTTAATGGAAAATTCTCTCCGTGTCGTAATAGTCAGGACTATAGAAAGTCTCGAGCGAAGATTCAGACGAGCCTCTCAAGGACTCGTGTGCTTTCTCGATCGAATCCATCATAACGTGTCCTATTCACACAGACTGGTTTCGTTTGACCAATCTATATATATATATATATATGACTTATTTAAATCAATAACGTAGACTCCACGCTGAAAGGAAGCATCGAAAACTACAACATACCGTCTGGCTTGTTATTTACAGGATTATTCATTTGGTCCTGCATTTGCTGCGTTATTGTCGCGTAAAAATAATTATAATTCTTAACGAAATTACGTAATCCTAATTACCATAGAGATCAGAAATATCATGGATAAGTAAATATAATGACGATAAAAGATAATTATTGTTTTGATAGAAAATAAAACTTGTTTAATATTTTATATTAAATTGACATCATTGTGTTCTCCAAATTTACTCGAATAGCTGCAAGCCGCGTATAGTAGGTCCATGACTGAAATAGCTTAATGTGACAGATGGGAACACGTGTTTCGTTGGTATAGGTACTCACCTAGCAAAATATCCCGGTTGCCAATGCTCTTTTGCTAAAAGTAGTTAATGGTTTTCCATTGATTTCCATTGATTTTTTTTTTCACAGATTATCTTTGGCAAAGGAGCATTGGCAATGGGAAACTTCATTAGGAGCATTTTTCCATAAGTCACTTTAAGCTGTTTAACTTGTGGATCGACCATACAAATGCACGTCTATAATGCGAATGCCAATGTTGCCAATGTGTTTACCGGAGAGAATCTCAGATTCGAGAATACGTACAGATACTTACACGCGGTATATTAGCCCTTTGCAGTCCGCTGCCCCTCTCAGGGGACATCGTAACTCTAGCATATCACTCGGATGTCCCCTCTCAGGGCACATTAAATTTTATTAGTGATTACGGGGAATTAACTTATTCCAGGACAACTTTTTGAGAAATGGATGTTTTCCTGAAATTTCCACGAAGTGGCGCTGAGTAGCTAGTTGCCAACGTCCAGAATAGTTCAGAGTGCAAGGGGTTAAATGTTTGAAGAACAGTGACCGTTCTTAAAATACACGCGGTAGATTATGTTTCTATGTGCTGATCAGTCGGGTCATGTCACGGCTTTAGAATAAAGTTTATCTAGATAAAAAATTCTGCTCGCGCACAGTTCACGAAGGCGTGACAGGATCTCGCGTAAAATAATTTCTTTAATTTTCTTTCCTCACATCTTTTCTTCTCTCCCTCCATTGTATGCGTAACCGTATACAATTTCTCTGTCCAGCACGAAGATGATACCCGGATAATAATCACGCTATCCACGTTGCAGTTGTAAACAAAGTGCATACGGATTTAACAGGTTGTTTGTGTCGTTCCCCTGATTCTAGATATCTTATCGGGCGATGATAAACGAGCAAATAACTGAGAGGCCTTGTTTACTGACTTCAAAAAGGAAGACGCGTCCTCTCGCGTGACGATACCAGAGACGCAGTCAAATCGATGCTGTTTCATGCATGTAAATCATAGACTTAGACTTAACCTTAGACTTAACCTCCATCTACTGAACTAAAATTCTTGTCCTACCGATTTTCTAAGCATTAGCCAGGAATCTTTTATCCAGTTTTCATGGCTCATTTGAATTTTATCGTCCCATTAAATCCCGTCGGATGAGAGAAACTAGCTGCTAGCTTGACGTCGGGTTTGTGGCCAGCGGAGAGAGGAAGAGGTTTCCTTGACGTAAACAAGAGAGGGCTGTTAATCCGACATAGATTCCCTTCTGCATTATTAAATCCGACTTTCAAGATAACTGAGTGCACGACAAACGCCGCCTTCCTCAACCCACCGACCTTTGAATAGCACTAAAAGCACGAGAAGTCAAGGAAGTTCTCACCACTTGTTGCTACCGTTCGATCCGCCATGAAACTTCTGTTCGGCTTCGGCTCGACTCGTCTCGACTCGGCTCGGCTCGGCTCTGCTCGCGTTCGGCTCCTAGCAAAATATTTTCCCGACGTCTCGATTGTCATCATATTCCTGGGACGAACAGTTGCACCAATTGACTGATGCATATTTTTACACATCTTACTGTTGTTCTTACGCTTCCTTTTCTCTTGGGTGAGATTCTTAACTGGGATACTTGAAAGATCTTTACGACGGCTGACGTGGAACGTGAGATTTTCTTTTAGGAGAACGCACGCGACGCCGAGTAAATTTCCGCGCGCAGCGCCTCTGGCGGAAATTTAGCGAAGTTACACTTAAACTTGTTTATTTGACCGTTTTCTCGATTTCATTCTTGTTTCCGATAGTGAATATTTATTATATTCTTGTTTTTGTACATTTTTTCCAATCTTTTGCTTCTCGGTCTTAAACAATCTTATTGCTATTGAATATTTTCTTATCTTGCCGTTTTATTACTCATCGCAATTCGTACTTACGCACTCACGCGTTCCCGCATAGTGCCCATTGGAACATGCCGTCACCTACAGACATGTACGTACATTTATTTTATGTATCTACGCATGGAAAATATTTATATCGACTTATTTTACACTTGAACGATCGCTTTTTTCTGTCTCTGAGAATCCCGAGACGTATGTGACCTAATTAGTCGACATGGCGATTGCCCTTCTTGTTAAAACGTAATGCCCGCGCATTCGTGTCAGCTCGTCAGTCCTTCGTACTGTCTTATAAAATTATGCAATTAAAGAATCAGGGTATTCCAAAAATGAATGCTGGAATTTCTCAAAATTTATCGAATTTCATCATATACATTAAATACATGTAATATAAGATTATTACTGATCTTACAAAAATATATTTTATTTACATAAGAATACAATGTGTCCCTTGTGATAAAATAAAAATATATAACTAATTCCTTCTAATCTATGTATATTGATCAATTAAAAAATTCGTATAACAGAAGGCTCACAAAATCTCTTGTGACAGGCAGCCAATCGTGCCGCATTGCTCAGCTTTCGTCGCGTATGTTTATTCGCTTAAAGGTCGTGGCCGCATGCCAACGAGCATCGCGTTTACCAGCAGACAAATTCCATTAGATTTCACGACTGCAGTATCACTCGAGAAGAAAGTCAAGATGATGGAAAAAAATAAATAAAAATTTGACAAGTTGAAGTTTACGACGAGAATTACAAATCTTAGTAATATCTCCTTTGTTACATTTGTTATTTATTTATTTATCATTCTGATTGATATATCATGTATAACATATTGCGCGAGACGATTTTGAGACCAAGGTAGATCGTGATACCCTGGATAGAATAGCTGCCAAGTTACGTTGAAACTCGCATAATTTTTGCACACTGAAGATACAAGGGGGTCAAGTCCGACAGATTGCATTTGTAAAGTTTTGTAATTATGATGAATGTACGGAATGCTTAACTGCCAATTATATTGAGTGCGTATCTTACACGATATTCCAACGCATAGACGAGACAGCACTTTTAATCACTGAGAGATAATTAGCGTTTATAGTTTTTTTTTTTTTGTACTGAACTTATCGTATCGCAAAAAAATATTATTTTCAGATATAGTTTTGTGAAAAAAAAATACAATACCATAAGTATGCAAATACTCGATACTTTCTATGACTTAATATCTAATGCTGGGTTTTTCCACTTATAGATATACGTAGACGTCTAAGGGGAAAACCCCGTGACAGGGCAAACCTGGTATGCACAATGGGATAAAATATATAGGACAACGTATATATTCAATTATTTATAAAATAAATTTATGTGACGTGCTGATAGGGAAGAAAAGAGTAAACGATAAATAAATTTTATTCACTTACCCGGTATTCCGAATTTTAATGAGTATCTCAAGTTTTGAAATTATTTGATATGATAAATAATTTCAGGAAATTTTATATTTTTTATAGCCACGTCCCACTGTATATATAATATACGCTCTTGTATTTTCGTCACGCTACTTTACTGGCACCACTTTCGTCGTTTATTAATATTCCCTTCAAACCACAAGACAATATTACGCGACAAGAGCCTCAGTTTGCACGAGTAAATTAACAGCTGATATTCGTAATACACGAATTCTTTTAGCTCTCTTGACATTTTTTTTTAAGATTTTCGAAAACGGTTGTAAGAAAATATCGAGATTCAATTTATTGATGCATGCTTTACTGTCCGCTCGATTTTATATTGCCCAACATCTTTAAAAAATATTTTTGATAAATATTGGAAATTCCAATAAATATTGGATCCCACTCTGACCTTGATTTTTGTATCAATACGTGATTTCATTACCAGTCGCAAAATTACAGGTTGATCATATTTACTGAAATAGACGATTGCACAATGTTAATTAGTATGACGTAAATTTTTAGAAAATTACGAATATACGACACCGTATGCTGCAAGACTTGTGGGTCCTAAGTCAGTAGAGTATTTTGAACTCAAAATTTCTTGAAAATATTTATCTTGTCATCGTAATTCATCTGCGGTCGCCACTTGAAAATCATCGTATTTACGTGCAATTTTGGGAACTGTTGAATTAATAATTATGAGGTTATGTGTCGCCAGTAAATATTTTTCTAAACGTGTGCGGCTGGCGCGGATAAAGCGAGGCCCAAGTGCAGCTGGAAATAAAATTGTTAGTAGATGACCCGAACAACTTTCCATGTCATTACGAGATCCATATATGTGTAACCGAAGTTTGTACCTACGTACAGTAATCCATTAGAAAATTTATTTGCCACATGGGCCAAACTCAGTCACACCATCAGCCAATCTTATCCCTAAATCCAGAGTCAACAACAGCGTCCCGTCGCCGGCAGCTACCGCTGGCTACCTTAAAATTTACAACACAAAACATTTGTACCTCAAAAATTAATTGCCGGATGAAATTTGTGCCCCCCCTAAATCTCAAAGATATTACTATAAAATCCGTGTGGATAAATTTTGACACGTCCTGTACACACATAAATACGAAATACAAGGCATAACGTAGTTCGTTACAGAAGACACGTGGGACAAGCTTAGTGCCTGTTGCTAGGCAACCGTATGACCTACATAGGCTCTTCCCTCTCTCTCTTTCTCTCTGTCTCCGTATGTTTCACATTCTCACCCAATTCTCCTTTGCCCCATCTCGCTTCTACGTCAGCCGATCAGGATGAACTTTCGCGTGCGCGAACAACGGTCGCCGAGTACGTCGCGACGGCGCTGTACGTAAACAGTGACGCAAGAGGTCGACGGCATCGTTCTCATCGGAACGACGCGACGCGATTCTTGACTGCCGTCCGACACCGTTATTAGACCCGTCAAACACTTCAATTATATAATAAAGGCTTATTCAGACGTCGGCGACCTACTCGACGCTTCGTAGCAGCTACGTCGACGCCCAGTAGCCTGTGTATACAGCATTAGGACTGAGAATGAAGAAATCGTCATTTCATTTAACCCGTCGCAGTTCTTCCGTTCGACAAATAGTGGTGTTTCGTTACCAAGGATAAGGGCTGCTGCTGCTGCTATCTCTTTCCTGTTGAGTAGATTAGTCTGGTATGCGGTTACGGAATTTAAAAGAAGGGGACAAAAAAATAGTATCCTTTTAGCGAACGACATTCGATCTGTCTGGGAGTTCTGATAGCGGCCTAATGCACCAGTAGCGAACTGCCGCTCTTATAAATTATGACACACCGGTCGCTCTTGAAATTACAGCAGTATTTATCTAAGCAGCATAGACGAGTGGCTGATATTCATAGTTTCTTATGGCGACACGAATGCTCGTAGCATTCTCTTATATTTAACCGATAGTTTGATTATCCACGGGGAAACTCAATCGCTGGGCCAATTACTATAATCGATACACTGTATCTAATACTATTAGCGGGAGGTATCTCGTTTGCCCGTTCGCACGACTCGTTAAGCAATCGAAATCGTCGCCGAATTAAATTCTCCTGAACGGGGGCTTTAATCACCTTTCGATTGAAATGCCTCGTTAAGTTTAGGAATATTAGATACGGTTTATGTATATATATATATATATACTTTCGACAAGACATTTGTTTTATTCGATACCGTCGCACGTGGTGTAGGTACATTAATGTATGGTAGACACGTTATCGTTTTCGAAGGAATAACATTTTCGTTATTTATTTAAATGTTTTTTTGGACAATTATTATATAAGAGGTGAGTCGAAATTAAAACGTCATTGCAGCGTTGATGGACTTGCTTAACCTCTTTCTGGTTACCTTTACTTTGAAGTTTCTTAAAATGGGTTTTTTGAGTGATAATTGAAGATTGATTAAAAAAAGAAATTAATTAAGAAATACTTCGTCGAGCCTCTGCGTGAACTCCTTTGGTTTACGTTGGACCTATGTAGCCGCGTGTTAAACTTATAACGAGTTACGGAACTTGGCGAATTAAATAAGCCACTGGCTCGAATTATACAGTCCTGAGGGATACGGGAAATGGTCGATCGACCGGGATATCGCAACACGATAAGGCAGTCACTGGTTGCTCGATCGAGACTTTGTGAATTATTCAACAAAAATTCACAAGGCTCTGGCGCCGTCGCGACGCAGTTAATTAATACGGTTGTGAAATAATCGTAGGGAAATACTGGACGTTAGGATATAGGGGAGTTTAAGAAGTTTCATATTAACGCGAGAATGTCAAACGTCATTTTCGACCCCCTTCGATACTTTTTCATGAAGAGCCATTTTCACTAGTGCAAATAAAATTTGAGGTATTTTGCAAACTATCGAAGACACCGATTACAGTTTTTCTTCTTCTTCTTCCTTGTTTGGTTTTATGCTCTTACAGAGGGCCAAGTGCCAGATTACACATTGACGCTAATCGTTCTTTAATTTACTTTCAGGTAAGCTCGTGGTAGCGCTGGATGTCGATGAAACTCGTAGATAAATGCGTGAAGAATAAAATGACTTAATTGGAGGGACCATCTCAGACATCGAATTTTGTAAGTTTTTTTTTTTTTTTTTTTTTTTTTTTTTTTAAAATTTTTTTTTTTTTTTTTTTTCCTTGTTTCGATCGACCTCTCGTACGTTTGTTACCATTTATGTTAGGCTTCTAAGACGTGGCGATAACGTCGTACGTACTTTAGGAACGTAAGTCGACGCGACTGTACACTCGTTATTACGAGAGATCGAGCATTTCTTGCGAGTCTCTTTCTGTGAATATTCTTTTCTTATCACGTTACTCCGTCTGAGAATACGAACTTTTTTTCAATCAATTGACATCGTATATGATAAACGAAAATTTTAAACGGATTTATTAGGACACTTCCGGGCATTTTAAATTGAGTGAATTGACCAAAACATATCGATTTAGAAAAATCGTATCAATATGATAATATTATATATTATCTTATCAATAAAAAATCAAGAAATACTGCATCTATGAACTTACATTAATGATATGAATATTGAAAAATGTACTAGTGCTAAAAGTCATATGTTATCAATGCACGACATAATTGAAAATTGATGTTCATTCTTTCCTTGAATGACGTCTACATCCGGACGCGCTAGAATTAACGATGCCCTGATTCCTGATTGCCGATAATCCATTTCCGCTCAAGTATTACGCAAAGCTGCAACATTACCGACAGCTCAGTAATTATTGCTCGAGTACTGGGTAAGCCATACTCTGTTATATTGGGCTATACTTCACCATATCACGCCATATACCCACCATATACTTACCATATACCCACCGTATACCCAGCATGATATTCCAAAAGCATCTAATGCTCTTGAATACCTCGCCACTCGCACCAAGCATATAGCATATATGCGTGAATCTTACACCATGCATAATAGGATACAGGCATGGCGCAGCATTTATAGCGTAACATAAATGTATATAGACACTAAGCTATTAAAGGAGTGAATATAGGTGTTATCCTGTGATAGCGATAAACGAACAGCGAACTGTTCTGTTCTGTTTCTCGACGTTCAAAAGTCGATCGTCTTCCAGGACGGTTACCGCGGAGCGACCTCCTGCGAATTAAAGATTCAGAGAATAACAATAACTAAATGGGCTATTGTGAAACTACTCGCCAATTATTTAAGAGATATTATTGATCCGTGACCACCTAACCAAGGCCACCGGGCACTGGACTTCGCTACGTTCGAAAGAATTCAATATGCTTGATAATCTTATGTAAATCTTTCTATGCGATTCTTTTACGCGAATATAAAATTATTAAAGAAACACGGTTATATCATTGTACTAATGTGATTTAACGTTACATTATGATTTTTGGGAATAGTATAATTCATTTCATTATCGAATTCATGGATTATATATTTTTTTTAAATTTATTTTATTACTCTCCGAGAACAAACATTTTATTCGATTTCTCTACTTCTTGTTGTTTTATATTAACACGATTTTTTCCAGTATACATTTACCAAATTTTTTTTTTTTTTTTTTTATCAAAAATGTACCAATTTCGGTCGCACCCGTCAAAGCTATTAATTTCTGGTTCAATCGATTAAATTGTCCATTCAATTACAAAAATATACCACAAAGAAATTGTTCAATACTTCATTTTTCCAAAAATTCATTTGTGCTCATTTAAACAGCTTTTTCTCGTACGCGCCCATTGACGTCATTTATACATAATTAATAGAGTGACGAATCGATCAATTTAATGATCACGTACGGTGACCAAAAATGATACATTTATCCTACGTGTCTGTATCGTGTCCATGTACCTTACTTTAAAAGCTACAAACTCATTATACCACTAACGTAGAAATGCATAGTTATAAATTAGAGCGGTGGTCGGAACGTCGGAACCGTGGCCTTGACCCTTACGTAAAATTGCGCAAATTTCCAACCACGTGTTTTATCCTTCAAACATTTTTAGCTTGAGGCCCACAATCAGCGTATCGCCAAAAAAACGCATATCTTTGTGACGTCAAGTAGAAGTATAAAGGCGAAACGACGAATAGCAATTTGATATTGTTACGCATGTCGGAAAGAGTGCCGAAGAAATCCTGCTGTTCCTCTAAACTATATTTTTTATTTCCCTGCAAATATACATATATACTTGCTGTGATTTAAATTAATCGTCTCGGAACGACAAGGTAGGATTACGCTGATTTACGTTTGCGTAGACTCGCAATACATTCACGATAATATAATACCGGACGACAATACCGGATACCGGACTATCGTCGTGACGTATATTTACTCACGTGTCACGTATATACAGTTATAATAATTATGCCAACAGACGATATAATAATTTATCATCAGTTATATAACCATTCATTCGTGCTACTATTCGTATCATAATCTAGGATGCATCTCGTTATTAACGTGATTATGTACTTCTTATCGAAATGCATTGAAGAACACGGTTGGTAGTAATTATCGCAATGACAAATAGATATGACGGTTTTCGATTATACGATAACCTGTTGCCAAGCAGAGCGACGCTGATAATTTGTTAAGTAAAAAATAATGATTTTGAAGATACAAAGTAAAATATTGACGTCGATGAAAAATTGCTATTGATTTACCTTGAAAATATAATCCGTTCGATCATTCACGGTCAATCGTTATGACAATTGTATAGATTGCCAGTTTAAGGATAAGAACTTTTCTGATGCACAAAACTAAGTCTTTTTAGTAAACAACGTTTTACTTGGGAAAATTTTATTTTAAAGATATCATAGTATGGGTCAATACTTATATAGGAAGGATTACAGTAACAAATTGATCCAGATTGGTCCGAACGTCGACCTGGTCCAATTTACCTAGCTTGGAATACGATATTGTACTACCCTCATATTTATTAGATAACAGTAACGTACTGTGCATGTATAAATTATTTTCGTCCGTACGGTACATAGTGTTATACCTGTACGAAATATAAGTTTGATTACTGATTAGCATTTTTGCTCTGTGTATAATTTTAAATAAAAAGAAAATTTCGTGCGCGTAAGAAGGAATGCAGATCGGTTTCCCCTTCCTGCGTCTTCCGGTAACGAGTTTGCTGTTACATCGATTTAGCGTTAAGCACGTTGGAATTTTTTGTCCAGGATTAATTCATGGCCTCTGACGCAGACGCTATCGCGAAAAGTAACAAGCCACGCGTTCATTCACGGAATATCAAGCTCATTACGTCACTCTGTTATCAAAGTTTATCCCCACCCATATCTATGCTTCATTTAGCTTTGCTAACTCCGCCTGGCTTCTACATCTCATTCAATATGTCAATGAAGCTATCTTTGTCAATAAGAATTTAATAGAGAATTTCAAAAACATTTTTTCCTTAGATCGTATAAAATAGAATTTGATAAAATTAACTTTTTTTTTCAAATTATTTTTTAATTTTTTTTTTTTAAGGATTCATGTTATTTTGTTATTTGTTCGTAGAAAATTCGTTGAAATTCAGTTCGAAGTAATGAAATCGATATAGGTATAATAAAAATCAATAAATTATTTCAGTTTTCATGAATCCTGGAAATAGAACTGGCTCTACAAATTTCATTTTATTAAGCCCATCGATTTTGTTGCACATTTAGAAATATGCTCGTGTCTAAATCACTAAATCGCTAAATCACACTCGTGTGATTACACGAGTTACGTGTTGTAACTCATTAATTCAATGATTTAATGATTATTGGCGAGGAAGCAATAAAAATCGTATAAGTTCGAATACGCATGTGTGACTCACGTGAAGGGGGCGAACGATCTCGAAACGGTACTACCACGTGCGAGAGATGCGCCGGCTAGAAGATTTTTGGTGAGGCGCCGAGAAAATTTTGGATGCGTCTCAAACTCCCCATGTGACGTATCACGGATAAAAATAGTAACGCGGTTATATACACGAGAAGCGTCAAGAATGTGTTGCGCCTTTATTCGACAGCAGGAAAACGCGAAACCGCTTGCTCGTACGAATCGGGCCTTTAATGGACATCAATGATAACCGCGATAATAAAATTAATATTAATAAATTTTCTGCTACCTTTGATCTTATTTCTTTCTTTTTTTTTCGTTATCGCTCGTTATTTTTATCAGTTTTACTTCAACATTGTACCGAAGTAGCAGCATAAATAGATCGTCATTATTACTGAAATATTAAAAAAACAAAAAAAAGATATTGCCTAAAATAAAAATTTGAAGATCCCGTTATACTTCTCAGTATACCCAAACTCTAGGTTTGTAAGCTTTATTCGTATTGTGCTAATGAAATCTAGTTTATATTTTAGAAACTTTGAAAAAACAAAATTTCAAGATTAATTTTATCTAGTTCTTAAATAAGCAGTACGTGCTCTTGTTTAGTACATTCCTTTTTATTTCTGTGTTGCTTTCGTTTCAAAAACGTACTTGATAAGTGACGACAGTAAAGATTCTTATTCGTAATATTCGCTCGTTATTCGTATATCTCGACGCGATACCTCACTACATATCTAATACCTACTCTCACCCATTAATGCATACAGCAAAGCATAACTCTCGTAGCTTTCTTAAGATCCATCAGTACAGTTTTTCAATGCGTTACAATGAAATGGATTTAAACGGAAAAAAATACCCCCAATAATGATAGTAGTAATAACGGTGTAAAGTGACTGTACTTATTTTATAACTCAATTATCATTATCGGCATACCGGAACGCAAAGGAATTTTGTGAAAATTTTTCTGTTTGATATAACACATTTTTTTGGTTCCTCCTGCTCGTAGCTAAATTCCCATTCGTAAATAAATGTTCTCCATGAATATCAAACGATGTCACAATATGCTTTCGTAACCACAGACATTCTTCTATAGTCTTGACTAAAGTAGTACCTGTTCATATAGTCGCCATACTAAAGCACCCTGCAATGACACGTGTTCCTTCTCTTGAAAATGTTTTTTCGTTCTTCGACACCTGAACTCAACAATCTGTCTCGTCCACGAAAATTGGCCACGACACTGGTAACTTATTGTCTACTTTTTTTTATAGATCCCTTTTTTTTGACTTCCTTAAAAAAGCAGTTTCTGGGGTGGGATAAACCAAGTATTTCGATGTGAAATACAAAACCGAAGGAAACAATCTGTTTCACTGAGATCCAACGTCCATAGATATGCTGGTGGTTTTGTAACATTACTTTTAGGACTTGTTCACGACTTTGGACGTAAATAAATGTCATCACAATTCTTATGACATAAGAATTCGTTATAAATTTAGAATACCAAGGTTCTAGTCGCGTGATATCATTACCGAATTGGGGTCAGTGAACAAAAACGTATTATAGTAATTTTGTTGACTGGTTTCGAAAAAAAAAAAACACTTTTCTTTCGATACGTTCAATTTATGTTTGTAAGAAAAAAGTCTGATAATCACACATATAGGTACCTGAATAATTATATAAAATACTCATCAATAATTTCAAGTCCTTATCACACATACACGCGAAGGCTATTATCGCACGAAAATATTTTTATCGAATACAATGCCGTGTTTTCAAAACGGATGTAATTTACAAAAATATTTGTATTCCGTGTCCGTTCAGTGTCCACGTACACGTGCATATAAGAAAGTCTCCATGTCCAAGCTTCAGATAAGAACATATGTTTCTTATAATAACAATGTGCCTTTATTATTTTGAAAAGAAAAAATGCAGTCGATAAAGCAATCTGTTTTGGAGACTGATTCTGTAAAAGTTCTGTAAATTACCTAAAAACGCGAATTTCTTTTCAAAATAGTTACACTCAATATTCATGAAGAAAATGAGAAACTGGAGGTCAGGAAAAGTAATTAGAATATAATGTTGCATAAGAGGGTCAAATGCTAAAGCAATCGCGACAAGGGCTGTGATATCAGTAAGGACATCGTACAGTGTTTACGTACAGTGTAATCGCTATTAACACCATGTTAATAGCGAAAGCAGCATTTTCTGTAATCTAATTCTCCTCGTATCTATTCACTTCCTCTCCCTTCTATCGTCTCTTGTCTCTGACAGATGCTGATATAACTATTTATAACAGGCTATTCATTACAGGCAACGTAAATCTAGAAATGTATCATACTATGAATATCTCAAAAAAAAAAACACGAAACAAGTGTATACAAAAAATATAAAAATATATTATATGTATGAAAATAAAAGATGAGAAATCGCCAAAATAAAGTGTTCGAAGAAAGAAAATAAAGAAATTTAATGAAATGAGGAAAAGATTTAAGAATATGGAAAATCATAAGAAATGGAAACGAAAAGGAATTGGATAAAAAAATAAAATTGTGTATTATGATTGAGAAAAAAGACAATGGTACCAAATAGGACAAACGGATCTAGCTATCAATTGGAAATAATATATTAATGAGAAAGGAGACATTGAAATGGAGAGATACTAGGAAGATAAGGAGGATAAGGACAGAGATTAAAGATCTATTTTAGCGTAAAAGATAAATTGTATAGTGAAGTGATTCTGGTTTGGTAATAATAAAGGAAATAAGAAACTGAAGATAAACACTCTAATGAGATCCCAATGAGTAGCCGGACGCCAAGCAGAGAAATAAATAAAAATAATGATAATTTACCAATGGTTTTCACAGTCACTACGTATGGGCAACTGTTGACTAACTGAACCAACTCGTTTGCGTATGTTAGCAACGCTCGCTATGCTTGGTCTAACCGGTCAAGAACGGCTATCCGGCTATGAAGGTCAACCTATACCGATCGTAACATACAATGCTCTTATTTTTCACGGTAGCAAAGAACGCGACGATACTAAGATCGATGTGTTTGACGAAGCGAGAAAGGAAGTCGTATATATCTTTATTGACTGTTGCGATTCAGTATAATGTCCGCAACAACGAAATCTTCGGAATTTCACGGTACCTAATTGCCGTGTTCAGCGAACCCGAAGAGTCGGTGTCTTCTAAAAAGTGAACTGAAGAATACATATAAAAACTATGAAAACATTGACTTAAACTATTTTTAAACACATTCTTTCCATTCATTTCTTAATCATGAGATAGTCTCTCACGGAGGTATAAAACCTTAAGTAATTAGTAGATTGCTCCAGTTTGTTAATAACGTCTACTGAATTAGTTTTTATGATGGTTAATAAGATTTGCTGATAGTATAATGGAGTCTCAAAGTATTAATGAAAGTAATTTATGTACGTATCACTTTTTAGGCAGGACCAAGTATGGTATTCGGATCGATTACGGTATCAAGGTACCGGGAATGCCTTATGCATTTGCCGTCGCTAAAAAATTATCTGTCTGGATGGTATGCATGCCTAAAACAGTCCGTATGAAAAATTTCAGACGAACAGCTGATCTGACCGACTTGAAGTTTACACGCGAAATTAAGTTCCGGTTGTAAGTGACTTTGTCAATATTTCCGGTTCTGAAATAGCGCAAGTAGCAAAATACTAAAATCTTGTGTCGTGTATACTATTCAAAATTCTGAGTTAATCAATTGGATTGACGTTTTTTACGAAGATACCAAGGAAATAATATAAAATTTACAAAATTCTAACACTGCGGTTGAACGAAATTTGCGAAATTAATTTTTTTTGCAGTGCCCAATTCATAAAACAGAATCACACGATAGGTGCTTCTTGCTTCACGTAATATCTGTTTGCCTCGATAGTTATTTTTTTTCAGTTAGCAATTATCTTAAGTGTGTACAATTTTGATTTGATATAACCACTCCGGAGGATATAGGATACCGATATATTATCGGTCGTGGGATATGTAACACCGTTTAAAAAACACGGGTTGCACTGATAGTATCGACCGATAAGAAATTTGTTACAACTTTGCACGTGATTGTTGTGTTCCTGCCAAAATTTTTACACACTTATTACCGATTATCGGTACTTAATGAAACAGCCGTTACCTCCCTATGTATTCGCCTACAATTTTTTAATGTCGTAGATACCACAAGGACTGTTCGTTATCTGGCGACTCTATTTTGCGATACGCATTGGTTGCGTCACATTCGAGAATGCGATCAATCATGACCGGCTACTATCGACCGGCTGAGATCTTTGATTCAAATGCGAAATACCAATTGCGAGGCAAGTGTGATCATACACGTGTGTCACATACAGATTATATTTGATTCAGGGTAATTTCGAGATTTTCATCAGGCGATGATATCTCTTAGAGGTCGGTTGACGACAGTACCGAAAATTTTAATCAGCGTGAAAGTTTCTTACTTCGTGACAATAATATTTTTGATAATTTTTTATACCTAGTAGGAGAATACATGTAACTTCTGTTTGCGCGATAATTAATCTTTTTATTTTAGAGAGGAACATGGAATGAGAGTAGAAATTATATACTCTATCTAATTAATATCCAAAACTGTTTGGACGTCTTATGAAATTTTGTTTTTTCTTATTTTGATATATTATTTAGGAGGTCTTGTTACTCATAAGACAAATTTTTTGTATTTTTGTTTAAAAAATGTTACACTGTTAAGAGCCACTTTGATTTCTATATGGAGGAGATAGCGGAGTAATGACTTTGTATATAAATTGAATGATTAAATATCTTTAACCTACTTTTCGTTTTTTATGAAATCATCGTGAACAACAATGGAAAATTAATCGATCTACTTATGGATCATCGTTATGTGCTTAGATAAGACGCCTAACTTGATAATAAGTGAATGGGAATTTTTTGGATTTTGTCACATTGTGATGGGCGGAAATTTCGAAAACTAATAAAATTGGTGTCCTAGATTTTGTTGTTTATTCGTTTATTGTTAACTTCTAGCAAAATATGTCTGAGGCAAATAAGCAGGTATGTGTTGTATGTGCAGTTTGTAAAACATGTGTCAGTGTGACGACTATACGAGGAATGAGTAATAGTCCTTCGTTGTTTACTCCCTATTTACTTACTGTTTGTCATGCATAGGAAAACCTCTCTTATCCAGCCTATATTTGTATTGGTCGACCTTCTCCCTTTCCTCGTAATTCGTACATTTTCATCATTTCTTGTGACTTTTCGTTCATATGGGTACCTAATAACGATTTTTTTATTGGAAAAAAAAAGTCAGTTCTTACTTATTTGATACTTTACGCCCGGGTCCTAGACTATCTCTATACAAAACTCGTAAACAGGCCTCGCAGAGACGCCTGATAACAATATCGAAAAGTACGCCAAACCTGTGACATTCATAAAATGGAAAAAATGTAAAATGTAAAAAACCAAGCTGTTATCAATACATCCAATACGCCCACGAAAATGTAATACAGGTGGAGTAAATTAAAAAATATATCTCATATACATATGTATATGTATAAAATATGTATCTCATATGAAAGCTCTGTAGAAACTTTTGTACAGAGAAAGAAAAACAGAAAAAAAAATGGTTAGAGTCCTTAAAAAAGTGAATTGCCAATAAAATTATCTACCCGATTGTCATTTCTTTGTTTTTCAAAAATACCACTAACTTTTTCAAATGCAAATAATTTTCATATCACGTAAAACAACCTGGAGCCAATAAAATTGACAGTGCGCTTATTGGGCGTGAGCAAGTGCACGATGATAAAAATAAAAAATAAAAATTATCATTCACTATTAATATACGTAATAATCGAGAATCTTACGAGAATAAAACTTTCAGCGTCTCCCACTCGACTCTTGAGAAACGTCTAGTGAAATACTCCGAATAAAAAGTAACAGCCGAGATTGTACGATCGATTTGCCATGTGCCCCAGATGACTTTCATTTCTAATATTTACATAAAGGCGATCGCTGTCATAGAATTATCCAATAGCATAACGTACGTACGCAATAGAAAAAGTATATCACATCTTCCTTATCTGTGTCAAGATAAAGCACCTAGTCCCCTTTAGTATCGGCAGAGATTTTCGTCACGCCATAGACAGATTGTCATCGCAGTGCCCGAGCAATTTCACCTAAACATTCCAAGCAGTCCTCGCACCCAAAAAATGTTGCCTGCGGAACTCTTTATTTTGACCGGAAACTGTATAAAATTGTACAGTTCTCTCGCCTTGTGATAGCAGCCATTTAAAAAAAAAAAAAAAAAAAAAAATTAAATATATTTAGAAAAGGTATATACATAGTATATACATATATACTTTATTGTAAAACTGTATTTTTTCAAATGGCGTGTCGCGAGATAACCATTTTAAATATCATGCCATTCTTTGCGAGAGCGACGTATGTGATACACACAAGAGATGTAATCCATATATCATTAGGACTGAACGCGACGATTGAACTATGGCTGTGTTTGTGGCTGCATCTGAATGCAGTTGCATAGTTGCATCCTAGACTAAACACTATACACTGCGCGCAGCATAGGTTCGAACCGCTTCGGAATGTTGCGCAACAGCTGAGTCTATCGCGCATGCGCATCTTACGAACCAGCGAATCGTTCAACTCGCCAGAGTCCCCAGTCGGCGTGTGTTTTAATAGATTCTTTTATTTCTTCCAACGAGCAATGACGTTAACACAATATATAGGAATTCGAAATATCAATGTAATATGTATTCCACAGTGCTAACTCTAATGGGGTTACGACAGTTTGGATTAATGAAACATGAGTATTCTCCCGTTTTTTTTTTTTTTTAAATCGTCTCACTTTATCTTCTCATCGTGGCGACCATCAAGTGTAAGAAAACTTGTGCGACGGGAGGTTCCAGTTCAGTTAAGTTTTTAATGACTTCCTTTTGATTATAAGCAACTTCTTTATCGGGCAGATAACTTTGTCTCAAGGTCGCCGGTGAAAGCAATCTTTCGAAACGCAGTTTCACTGTGAGATACGATAAATTTAAACAAATCGATCATAATCAATTATTGATACCGAAGTGTTCACTATTCGTGATTGTCGCTGCGATTTTTTGGTCACAAAAAGATTGTATACTATTTTTTCATTGAAATCTAATCTAAAGTTCTTAATCTTAGAAAATCTTAAACAACGAAGCTTCAATTAACAGTCCTTCTTTTTCTATAGTTTCACACGTGTTGACGTACTCATCGGTCTCTGCTTAACTTTGCTGAAAAGAACTTTTTGATGTCATTCACGCTGAAGCTCAATGGGGTCGAAGAGGAAAAGTCATACAGGTCGATGCATAGGGAATCGACTGTATCGACTGGTACGAGTAGTATGCATCGTTAATAATTCTCTTTGGGAAAGGTAATGAAAAGGAGACAATAAAGTTATATGCCTCCTGCCTCCTGCCTCCTACCGCCTCAATATTATTACACCAGTCGAGTGACCGGATTCTCGCATTTGCCTGATAAGAAACTTTTACATTCGTAGAACGGAAGAGAATGCTAAGTTCAACAAATCAGACAACATAATCAAATAGACATTTCCTGTCACTCTTATCTCTGCCACGTAATAATTTACTGTAGACGTTATTATTTTTTTTAAGTTCCTTTCACCAAATTCTCCAATTAATTACTTCGCTCAGAAGAAATTTCACAATCTTCACGATCATCGCGTAAATCTACATACGTGATGTAAGTCTCAAATTTCGTTACATGATTCAAGATGCTTTGCCTACGTAGGAGAGTAGAAAAAAAAACTTTTTTTTTACAAATTTTCAGAAAGTTTGACGTACCGAAAAATTGTCCAAACCTTATGTAAAACTTGTAAACAGTTTTTCTCAAATCAAATTCAATGGCAAAAACATCTGAAGAAAGTTAAATCGACGGACTTCAAAGTTCGCACATACAAAAAGTTATTCCAATTTAAAAAATACCTAAATTCGGTGAGAAACGTGCATCCTCATTACCGAACCATGAGAAAATCTGCACTAGAGTCAGGTAAAAGAGTGATAGCTCGTAAGCAAAACCTCAAAAGAAAATGGATGACGGTGAAGTCTGTAAAGTAAAATTATAGGTTATACCCAAAGAATGCGGTGTCGATTGCGAAAGCACACCGTTAAGAGCAACAAAATTGTAGGGCGAACGTCATAAACTCCTTCGTATACACAACGTTGCTTACAGCCATAAGCGACGATCGATTTTGCGGTTACACGTTCCATTTCATGCCAGACGGTTATATACATAATGCACAAGTTTTTCATACGTCCCGATTCCCGTGGAGCACACTACCAGGAACTTCATTAATTCTTAGCGAAAACCCCATCGTAATTTCATAAAGCGACAAAGAAGTCTATGTCGTGCAGGCTACGTCGTGCACAATTACAAAACAAGTACGATGCGCATGATCCACTGTAGCATGTTTCTATTAGACTAGAATCGTATTTAACATCGTAATAGGCACGATGCTCGCTAAAAGCGATAACGGTCTTGCATCGACTATCGGAAGAAGAAAAAAAAAACAGAGAACACACACGGGCCGCGAGCCAAAGGATCTATAGAACGGTAAACGATCGAACGAGCGAAATGATCGATCGGCTTGGGAATCGGTGGACTAAGACGGCCGAAAGCGATCATTAATGCGCGTAAGAGTAAGAGTATTCGAAACGTGTTTTGGGTTACGGGGTCAGGGACTCGACGGTTGCTGGAGTTAAGGCGTATGTGGCGTATGTGGCGTATGTGGCGTAGGCATGTAGTAATTTGGCATCTACGACAAACTAGACCCGTAACAGTGAACAAGGCTCGTGTACCGTCGACCGGTACTACAGTCGTAGGATTTGACGAGGGTGGACATTGAGCTTTGATCATTACTTCTTTGCCTGACTCTCCTTCGTGTCCTTGGTTCATTCTTCTTCGAATCTCCTACACGAAAGGTGATTGAGCTATGATTACTAAGATGACGAAAGTCTCGCGTTGAGCATTTGAAAAAAATCGTAGAAGGGTTCGACCATTATGTCAAGCCTTGTTACACGTGTGCTCTGTGGACGGACTACGGCAGGATGGCCGTCCTTCTCTATCGCATTATATTGGATACCGACCGACTGGCCGACTCTAATTGATAACTCGATGGCCTTGATATACATGGCAGATTTTTCTAACGAAGTAAAAGTGGAGTGCGCACGGTACTGCCCGCTCGTTTCGATGGTGCGAGGCGACCCTGGTGCAATGGAAAATCGTTTATCGGTACCCCCCGTACGTTCTTATGTCGAAACGTTAAACTCAGTAGGTACTTTGTCCAGGATGTTCTCCGATCATCGCACCGTATGCTGGATAACATACTCCTTGCGATCTAGGAGAACGAGTGTAAAAAAATGTCTGACAATATAAACGGTGTAGCATTGTGACGTATGGTGGTTGGTAAATGGGTACATGGTGACAAATAGTATGCTATAGTCGTTCCCAGTGGTATACATAATCTGACACGTCTCCCTTCCTAACTTCACGGTACATGAGCCTTTACGTCATCAGCACCTTCACTTTACTTCACATCGCTCGGGAGACTGCGCATGCGCGGGCACGAGCCGCGATACTCTGTATGCCGATCCTGTTGCTCGAGATCGTTGTATACGGTACATTTAATTTACGTTCCACGTATAAAATGTTTCTCAATTATCAAAGTCCTGCCTTTATTCGTACGTTAAAAAGAGTCCGCGCAGAGCGATGAAGCTAAAGTCGAAATTCGCGCGTGGTACGTACCCGATTGACGTGTCGATCGGGTACGACTTGTCAGCCAAGTTTGTATATACGGTGCTAAGGTTTCTTGGCCATTCGGTCAATGAAAATGAAAATATAGAACGAGTACGATATTCGTAGCTTGAATATTCAAGAGTCGCTACGTGCGCACCGAAGAAAGCGCTAAGGGAACCACAAAGTATAGACGTGCGGTGAAACGCGTGCTATTCTCTCTCTCTTTTGCCCTAGTGTGCCAAGTGCTTTGAACAAGAGAAGGAGGTCAGCGTGCTTTCCTTTCTTACAATTTATCAACAGGATTCCTCGCAGGTGACTAGGAACACTTGAGATCTTCAGCTCTTTCTATTCATTTTCCTTGGTCTATGCAGAACTCAGACAGAGAAGGTCGCGTTTAAATCCTCCAAAGTCCACATTAGCTGCTATTATCCCTCACCTTACCTCTCGTACGTAGTTCACTAATGGGGCTTCCAATGTACTCATTTAGTGTGCGGACTGTAGTAGCAACACTGCTGATGTCTTTAAATCTCTCTAAGGTTGGATTAGTTGGTATTTTTATTTTTGTATTTTTTTTTTTTTTTTTTTTTTTTTT
>NW_014332759.1:313853-324804 GCF_000341935.2 Cephus cinctus
TTTTTTTTTTTTTTTTTTTTTTTTTTTTTTTTTTTTTTTAATATCAGTTTACTCCATTTTCATCGTCGGCTACCGTTTCACACTTTGCTCAGCTCGAGGTTACTAACCCAAATACTGGCGCAATATTATCATTGCACAATCCCTGACTTTACTACGCGAAATGCTATACCCTGGACTGACTATGATCTCACATTGCTTTGACTATTTAGTCACTCGCTTGCGTCGGGATTTGGGTAAGTTTTTGTACAGAGGCGGTTAAATTTACATTCGAAAGGTTTGCGATTTCAGTTCAATGATTGATACCTTTGGTCCAGGCCGTTAGTAGCTATAATCAAATGGCTGCAGCACGTGGCTCCCGATGACGTAATACTAGATGTCGTGGATAGATGCCTTCATCCATGCGGACGTATTCAATTTGAAGTAGAAAAAAAAAACGACGATCCAACAAACTCAATATCCCAATGGCTAATGTTATCCAATTGTTACCGTTTTTACGACACCCTTGATATTCCTGAATGAGGTGTCCATAACCGAAACGTATACAATGATATAGACCTACGATCAATTTCGTGAAAAAAAAAAAAAACGTTATCACGTGCACTTTTATCACAGCCCCAAAAAATAGGCTGATCTTCCATTATAGGTTACCAGTGACACCAAACTGAGTGTAAAAAATATCTTTATTCACAATTAATCTAAAAATTTTTATTTTTAAATTTTTCATATCGGATAATATACCTCAGATACGGAAAATTGATGCTTGGTGACCTTGGTAAGGTCGTTCGGACTGAACGTGGGTAACGTTGATGCGAGGAACATCGTGCAATAAGAACGGATCAAGAGTTTGTCAAACGACAGAGGCGTGAGGAGTGGACGAGGTACAAACGAGGACAATGAAGGCAGAAATATATTAATCACCTTCGATCTGACGTCTCGCCGCGAACGACAGAACAATTAAACGTCAGTTCGCTGTTTACTCGTATTTCCAGTAATAATTATTATCGCGCGCGTAACGGCGTTAACATTTGCGCACATAGAGATAAAGAAGGCAAATTTCACGATTAGCGATTAGAACGAGCGTGGGCAGTGGCCACTCTTTTATGTTACACACAAAGAATCATAATCATAGTGACGTATCTTGAATATCGTATACGTGAACTATACAATATTAGGCACTTGATAACAAAAAGGTTTATTTAGAAATATAATTAAATTTGATAAAATTCGATAAAATGAAACCTAACAAAGAGGGGATTTAACAGTCTAATATGTATATCGTCTGTATATTTTTGTAGCAAGCTACCTTCTGTTTTATATAACTTTAACAGTAACATTTTCATTCTGCTTTTCTTTCTCTTTGTATATCGGATGCCACTTTTCGATGATCACAAGAGCAACCATACTAGTTGGAAACGTCGAGCGATCACAGCACCTTTTCAGCTAGCAACTCGCGCTCGCGAGTGGAGAGCCACTGAGAGCCGCAGTTTGCATCGTGTTACGGCTGGTTAAGAAGCAATGCGCGACGTTGGTGGGGACCTAAGGACGTCAGAACTGAGCTGCCGGTTGCCATATGCGGGACAGCTTCGTGACTTTTGTAGCCGCCTGGTGTTGCCAGCGCTACTAGCTACTCTGGTCCTCCTGCTGATGCATGTGGAATAGTAAGAATTGTTGGTGGGGGGGTTGAATAGTGAGGTTAGGGTTGCGGCAATGGCGGTGGTAGTTTGGCCAAGTCGGAATACAGCGAGGGTAGGTAGAAGCGGCGTGGTAGAGGATGGCGGGGGGACCGTGTGGTGGGTTTGGGTGGGGAGACAGAGCTCCGGTGCGTGCGCGGTTACACGGAATCGGGCTGTCAGTGTCAGTTGGTTCGCCGCGGCGACTTCGTGCGTCGTTAATGTGTAACTGACTCCGCTAATTATAAGACTTGGTGCGTTACACGGTTAAACGCGAGAAAGTATTGTGGGTAAAGAAAAAAACAGAAATAACTGTCGCTAGAGGGATTAGAGCGGTTAGCAGCTGCGTCATCGTCATCTTAAGATACTCGAGGGTGAACGCGATTTAATTTATCGCAACACCAACGCCAACGTCCGTCATCAATCGTGGGATAGCGAAAGGACGCTCCTGCTCCCGTGTACGTGAACTTAGTCATCTGGAAGAGCCCAACGACTTTCGACCTAGGACAGCCAAAACTGAGGATCAACGTATTGTGAATTCACGACACCCGCTGGCATCACTGTGTCGCGCTTCACGCGACGTCGTTCCACTCTTGCGTTTCACGTTTGCGAACTGTAGGAAAAGTTGCTTCTCCAAACCAGAGATAAAGGGGTTCGCGAATAAAAATATCGAGAAATAACAGTGAGACTCGTTCCAGTGTCCCGACTGCAAGATTTGTAACAGCTCGTGCAACATGTAAGTATTATCGGAATTTTACTATCCGTAGGATAGACCATATGTTAGCACCGCTTCGCAAAGTGCAATATGTACGTACCACCGAGGATTACAACGATCGTGGTCTTGTGAATAAACTGAAATTCTTAATTCGATTTTAATAAACTGT
The DNA here is from genome assembly GCF_000341935.2 of Cephus cinctus. NCBI lineage: Eukaryota > Metazoa > Arthropoda > Insecta > Hymenoptera > Cephidae > Cephus > Cephus cinctus. The sequence continues at coordinate 316,408 of NW_014332759.1, forward strand.
CAAGATGAAGCTAATTGGGTTACACAAAATACTCGTGATTTAGGCGATTATTTTTTGAAAATTAAAGTATCATACATCACGCGCGGAATTTAAAGGCATGTTTTAAAATCGTCGCGATGCCTTTGAAAGTACTTCTTATTCATTCGTAATACAGCTCCCCGCTAGTTTCGCTGTCTTCTATGCTTCTATGCGAGTTCCACTTTGTTGCTTACTCGCTCGCTCGAACGTTCGGTGCGCGCATGCGCGTTACACGCGCTCATCGTGCTACCACGTCTATTGTCTGTTCCTTGCGTTACACATTACCGCATACGGAGATTAAGATAATGTGAAAGAGATAATATTATAGAATGTTTGACATTCTGCGTCTGGTCTTGTTACGCGGTTGGTTACTTTAGTTAGCTGCTGCTTTGCATCGCTCGACGTGTCCCTGACGAGTGATCGGCGAAAGGAAAGGAACCGTAACGGATTTCTTGCTCGGCATGGGAGCTCCCTCTCTTAAATACCTTAGCTATTCTAATCAACTTGCTTTTCTCTCATATGCATATTCGTGGATCAATGTTGGCGGAAATACCGAACCAGCTCTTCTCGTGTTGAAGACAATTCTCTGCTACGACATTATACCGCGCGCATTGTATTTTGAGGAATTCTGAAGCTTAGCGAATTTGACCAAGGTCGCTACCATGGACACGAAGCTTTCCGAGAATTACCAATTCCTCACGATCGTTACCATGACTTCGTGTTTATTACTGGTGTCCGCGAACAATATATCATTTTACAGTCGATGGATACCCGCTTATTCTTTTTTTTTTTTCAACATTAGCATAGTAGTAATTGGTTTTCAGAATTATTTAAAATAAGGGAGATCCTGCTCCATTAGAAAAATATTGAAGATAAGGGCGGAAGCAATTTATTCAGATAACATTGAACTTGTTATTGTATTCTTGAAATATATTTACAAGTCAACAATGGGTTGATAGATTTGACCTGTCCTTTTGACATTGTTAATCTTTTCCTATGTAATGTATTATCTTCAGCCCCCTTCTCCCCATCCCAGACACGCACGCACGCACGCACACACACCTGCTACCAACCGCCTACGTTACTATTTCCAACCATATTTTTTATCTCCGTTTCTCGTGCCTACGAGAACTCTCACCGTCTTTCTACCTGAATCTCTTTATACTCTTAGGAATCTCGTGGAGAAACAGGCGGCGCGGCCACAGCCCGGCACACCATTGTGAAAGTGTTTACATGGCCTTGAGAACAATTCCGCGAGCCGTTTCAACGGCGATTGACACAGTGAGAGGTTGCCGAGCGTGTGCGATAATACTATGCCCCCCTGATATCGATCTGTTTCACGCAACCGTTACGCCGTTCAATTTCACGATTGAAATTGAATGATCGTGAAATTCACTCCGAAGTAGGTACGCCAAACTTAAGGTGTATTATCGTCACTTTTACATGTATTGCTGTACGCCACTCTTGTGTAGAATTTGTTACTCGAACGACGATAGCACCTGTCATCAATTTTACTATGTAATTCATACAGACATTCCTAGTGTCACGATTTACATTTTTTTTTTTTCGTTATCGCCATCTTGCATATTTTCTGCTTACATAATTGAAGACGATTTCACTTTGTTATGAACTTTTTCCTTCGTGAACCAGAGACATTGAAAATATTTTTTTTTTAATTTTTGCTTAAACTTTTTTTAACGTCTCAGAACTTCCTCATTATTGGATGTATACAATTTTGAACGTTTGTGGTAGGGTTTTTATGTGATTATTTGGTATTATCAAAATCTTCCGAAACTGTCTTCACTCAGAAAATTGTATTATCGTGTTCGCAGTATACGGCATTGTCGTAACGAATAACATAACACTGGCTGGTATCTTTGCTCGTAATAATGCGACAATAATTATATGACGTTTTTTCCACGTCCCCTCGCGAAGTCTGTCAACCTACTTATTTGTCGCCAAACTCGTAGCCCATTCCCGACAGGAACGCATATCAGTCGAGGTAGCTGAAAAGTGTATGAAAAGTGTGCGATACGGTTGCCGCGGATGATTATCAGATAATGTTACATAATAATAATAATAATGAAACTGTGACAGTCGTGAATCACAATAACATCAGTTATTATGCCCAGCGGCAACGAATCATCTATCTAATACGAGCTACAGTAGATTCTTCCTACCCGCTGACGTAATGATAGGATCGGCGCTCCGACCGATGACAGAGATTACAAGATTAGAAAATAATTTTTCTTGCTTTCGCAAACTCGACATGCGTCCCTGTGCAGTCGTTCATTGAGAATATCGTTCGGCGGATTTGTGTCGGGCACGAGTCACGAGCACGTAAATCGGTCGCATCGTCTGGAAAATGCAATGCCGATGACCCCCCGTCACTTCCGGGAGTAGAAATCTCGAAGCATGACTTGCGTTGTCTTAACCAGTATCTAAATGGTGTCCAAGAACTCGACGGTAGTTATATAGGAAGAACTTCCGAGGCAACGCAAGGGAAATGTATATTTAGCATATTCTGGTGGCGCGCGGTACTGTTGTCAATCTGTATTATAATGTATAAGAGGCTACTATAAAATTACGCAATGCTACTGCAAAGTAACATCGACGACGGAAACGAGAATCGAATTTCATATCCGCGCTGGCTCATCGATTATTTACTTTTAGAGCGAATGGGATTTGTCGGGGATTCTCGAGGTGAAATATAATATTGTTTGCATATTGGTTAGCGAAAAGAAAAGGAGAGAAGCTATATGAATGAAGATTCATCGAGATTGAAAAAATATTCTTATCGCATGACCGCTTCTTGGTTATGTCATGTGTGGCTTTGTTTAATAATTATATGTTCTTATCAACCGGATAAGAGTGGTTAAATGTTGTCTTTTCTGTTATTAGCTTCGACTACTTTATAACGAGCGCTTCGGAACGAAAAGATTCTCCTAAATCTGGCAGTCTTTTCCCCACTCGTTGGCTAAAATTTTTTTTACGTCTTTATCCGTATGCATCGCGTGTCGTGTTTTTACCTCACGCGCAATACGTATGTTTTTGTTGGGTACAGTGAAGATATATGTATATTGGTTTTTAACCTGGAATTAGGCACGTGGGGTGTCAGAGATACGTACCCTCGTGGTAATGCTTTTTAAATGCAAAATAAACTTATATGCTCGGGTCAGAATACTTACTTTATGGTGTCACGCAGAACTTTTGGGAGTCTTCTCGAAAGTTCCTAGACTCTTCCAGATAGCTCAGGACATTTAGAGCGCGCGAGAATATTCGAGAAGACGAGGGTAGATCGTTCGGGAACTCTCGGGAATGTTCGAGCAGGTGACGAGAGCACTCGGGAAGGCTCGAGAAATAACGCTCCGAATGTGTAACCGGTGTTCGATCGATTTTGGCATTTGTTTGTCTCTTTCTCGTATGCTAATTAAATAATAACAAAAACGTGCAATCGGCCCATCCTCACTCTGAGACCGAAGAATGCGAAATCTCGTAGTGGCAATTCAAGCCATTGAGAATTGTTTTCAATGTCGTGGGGCGATCGTCAAATTTGTTATCAACAAGTGCCTATTTTTAAAACTCGATTAGATATCGCTGGGTGCATTGCCCGGTTTATTACATCGATCATTACGAAATTGTATAACTTTTATATTCTCCCTCTGTTCTCCGTTTAATTTGAGATTATCATTAAAGCTGCGAATTTAATTGTTCCCATCATATCGTTTACACAGCTCCTACGAGGAGCTGCCTGACGAAGACGTAAACAACGTTTCCTTGGGACAATGGCACGAAATTTCTCTTTGTACTATATTATAAGGGACTCGATAGTTTTTGCTCGCAAACGTTCGCAGTGGCGTAGGACTCGATGGTAATTTTCAGCACGGCCTGTGCCGTCCCTGGTGCGCAGCGCCTTTTTAAACGTAACCGTCGCATCGGAATAATAAGCTTCCTTGACATTAAAAAATCACGCGCGCGTTTGGCGTCACCGGAAAATGGTAATGCAACTACATTTTTTCTGCTTTCCTACTCGATTTGACAATTCACGCCCTCGAATGCCCGTCTGTAAATATCTCTGTAGTCGAATGTCGAAATACCATCAACGAAATAGGACAAAGGAAAGCTCTAAGCTTCTTATGCCTTCCGACACCCGCGTGGTTGACGCAATTCTCTAGCGGAAGAAACATGAACTACGGCCAAATTTTAACTGCGAAGTAACGGCAACGAATTTTCCCACTTATTTTCTTTTTTTCTTGGCTGCATCGCCATCCTCAGTCGCACCTCGTGAACGTTCACGTGTCTGCAGTGACTCCGAAACGTTTTGTGTTAGCAGAAATTGTTGTTTACCAAAACAGAATTCTGGACTTTATATCATCCTTGTGAATCAGTGTCACAATTATCTGCTGCAGCGTTGCAGGAAGTGTTGCGTGATTTAATTCTCGAGTCGCGCATATATGGAAAATCGTTGCCGTGGAAAGTGTAAAGTTTTTTTTGTAAACTGAAAATCGACAAGGGAATTAAATTTCTCATTTGAAAAAAAAAAAAAAAAAAAAAAAAAAAAAAAAAAAAGCGGGAACGTTAATGCTACCGGTGCGCCGCACTGCGGCCGATTCTAGCACTTGTTTTGGTAAGTTTCGCACGTTACAGGAACGACCATTTAAATACGTCTCGCACACGCCGTTTACGGTGACAATGTATAATTAATGGCTAACTCCATACGGCCGTGTTCGACTACCTTGCTGACTTCTACCTCTATGCCAATTAATCGCTATTTACCGCGTATCGGTTAGAAAGCGACAAAAGCTGTGAGCACCTTTTATACTACACTGGCACTTTTATACGGTAGGGATTTTATTTTATGATTCTGCGCATTTACATGTGGAATGGAATTTCTGTCGTTCCCGTTTATTATAGGATTAATCGATCGAACCACTCGGCAAGCTGAGTTCACCGATTGGCTTTTAATAGAAAAACAGGACTTTGAGATTTGTTTTCACTTTTGTCTCTCCTTACTCTCATAAGCAAATACACCTCGTTATTATAATACAAACAGTATGTAGGTCAAATTGAATCGCACTGTAATTAAAATTCTTATGCATTGTTCACACTGCTCGTACGAGGCCACGTGTCTGGTCACATGTTTCGAAGCGGCAGAGTTTCAACTTTCGCGAGGGTTATAGGTCACAGGAACATGTCCCGTGCTTATTTATCACACAGCATCGGATCATATCACAAAAGTTCTTTTTTTTTTTTTTAATGAAAATTCATACCTAACGACGGGTTAATACCTTTTTTTTTATTTGACCTCAAAAAAAAAAATCGAACACAAACATTCAATGATCTACCAATTATTCGTAATGAAGTAATTATGTTTCTCTCTGTTAATATCGTACGATTTTGTAATTTAGCTCAAAGTGATCCCCGGTGATAATAATCATAATAGTAATAGGGAAACACGGGTTAAACAGGGAGTCAAAAAACGGAGATTTTGTATTAACACTTTCGGTATTACTGCCGCCCATTGGCGGCGGACACGAAACGTTCTCTGGGTACTACTGCCGCCTATTCGCGGCGTCCTCGGGAAATCATATCGCGAAAAGTTATGACTGTCGCGGTCCGAATGAAAAGTTTAGTGTCAATCACGCTCGAGATTTCTATGAATTGCGCGAAACACGTTTTCGCAGTTTACGCTGCCCGTGCAGTGCAACCACTCTTGTGGTAAACTTCTCCGTACCATGAATGTATAGCCGCGGCCAACTCCTCCGTACCGAGAGGGTCAAGCTATATTTTTATGTTTCATATAACGAAGGTACAGGCGTACTTGACCAGGGAACGGTCGCGCGATTTTGTTCCCCATTCAAGTTGGGGCGTCTCAGACACTCCACGTGCCTACTGTCGGGTTAAGGATGATACTTGGATGGTTCTGTTAAGACGTTTACCTTCACCAGAGACATAAAGTATGTTGTTTGGGGTATGAAGAAGAATGTTGTAACAGGAGCCAGATGACAGTTGGAAGTTAAAATTTGTATGTGGGATACAAAGTCAATTTTTGGATAATAAATTACACCGACGAAAACGCCTCCTTTACATTCTTTATCGTGAGCGAAATTTTCGACCCAGGATATCACAATCGCATTGCAGTTCCGGTCCCTAGCATTATCTCTCTATATTAATAACGCGTGCCGATTGAGTGGTTTGTATCGCAATCAGAATATTTTACTTGTTGTTGCCTACCAATCTAATCGCAACTGAGTTTTCGTACGGAACAAAAACACCAAAGTCATCAGACACGTGGTTTGGTGACGTCACCCCCCACCCCCCGTTTTTTTAAATAAAAATTCTTCATATTTTGACTGTTGCAATGCGAGAACGGCACATTCTGCGATTTACCTACATTCATTTTGTTCTTTTTATTTCTCGTCGAAGTTGTTGTTGTTGTTGTCAAGGTTATAATACAAGAGTAACGCGTTAAGGTTGGGACGCTTGATTTTCTCTTATTTATGGAAAGAATATGCCGAGAACAGGTGACCCATAGTATTACTAAGGCGTCATTAGTTTTCGAAGGAACGTCGTAATAGTGCTCATTTTCAGTATACGTTTTTTTACCTTGTATTTGTAATTTATTTTCGTAAAAAGAAATTGTCGATAATCCATTTCCCCTGAAATCCTAATTTGAAATTTCGCGCACAAATCGCATCAGTGTTTCGTGCTGCGATAACATTTTCCCGAACCTATAATAAACCCTCATAATCTAGATATCGTTATTCTGGGCATCCGTAAACTCCATCGATGGGTCACTGGTACTCTACGAATTTTAAAAGTATTTAGCGTCATAAGAAAAATCTATAAAAAAGTGAATATAGTTTCAAGCCTATTTTACAAAACAATTGTTGGTTTGTAAAAAAGCTTCATGTGTTTTATAATTTTTTATTATAAAAAACAGGATATATAATAGGTATAAAAGTTTGAAAATTCGTAGCTTGTTGAAAAATGAACTTGAAAAATAAAGTATGGCTATATTTATAATTTAAAGGACTATATTTATATTTAAAAATTTATATTTAAAATAATTTATATACTATATTTATAATTTAAAGGCGTCACGTGCTAATAATAAAAGTTGCGTATCATTGAAATAGAATGATTTTTTTACAAATTGAAAGTACGCAATTTTCAAGACGTCTCCACAGATAATAAATGAAGAAGAAAGATATATAATTGTTAATACATCTTTTTTATTAAGAAAAAGAACCGTAAATAGAATTTTGATTAAAAAACATGAACATAAAGTATTTACAGGCACTTTCTACAAACACGTACACGATGTTCATTGCGAATAGGCTTTTTACATTGCACACAGCAAAAATTAGTATTTTTGAGTAAAAAATAATTTATATTGAGAAAAAAATTTTTTAAATAAAAATGTATAAAATATAACGCACAGAACAAAAATTTATTAAAAAGAATCTTGAAAGTTAATTTTTACCTAGGTATCTCCCTATCGATGAGTCACCAGGGTCCCAGAGCGATTTTAGTTGTCGCACACTGACTGACGGCATGACTCATCCGTCTGTTCTAGGCTTCCTCCTCCACACTGTATTCTTTTTTTCATGTATTTACTTAATATCCAGCTGCTTCAGTCTAATATTTATATCATAGTTCTTAAATGTTGATTCGACAAAAATGACTGAGCGGTGGGGTTCAAGGGTCAATTATATCATGCATTACTTGTAGACGTCGCCCAATAGCATGACGAAATAAGGCTGTAGAAAGCGCAAGATATAGATTTATACCCGAACAAAGCAAAGATCTCCAATGTAGTACCATTTCGTTATGAGCAAACTCTTTATAGAAAATTTCACCGCCGTTTCGCATGGCTGAGCTTTATTGCTTCCCCCGTTCAAATTGTGCCAGACGCATGTAATTCTGACGCGGACCTGTCGTTGTAAGCGTACAAGAGATGCGTGAAATCTTACATATTTGAACACCGAATGTTTGTATTTACTTTCATATAAAAGATAATTCAGCGATGCTTTGCATTCCTGCGACTATTGTTACGTATTGTGTATATTCAATAAGCGGAAGTAAAAACAAAACTGAAAATTCGTATGAAAGCTTTTTTTCTCATAATATTTTAATAGGTTCAGATTATTTTACATTTTACAAAAATGCAAAGGAAACCTACATTACAGTAAAGTTAGACGTAGAGGAATTTCAATTTTTTTTATACCTTGTATAACACCGAACTACGATGCAAGCCGTCCCTTTTTCTCAAGCTTTCATTGCGGTGTTGGCTTATAACGAAAAGTGGCGATGCTCACGGACAACAAACTCAATTCAAGCGCGAATTCCCCGAGCTCGCCGCACGTTGGTGGGGGC
>NW_014332759.1:325156-341936 GCF_000341935.2 Cephus cinctus
GGGGGGCGCTCGAGCGACGAATTTCTTAGAATCCTATTTCCCCAACCGCCCTAACACTCGGTCGTAACGAGGTACGGCTGTAATAATAACCTTATTCTTCCACTTGGCAAACTCGAGCCCGGATGTAAATTCTTTAACGGTTTTCCTTCTACGTATGCATCTTTGTGGACGTAACAATATAATTACTTATAAATATAATGAATTTTACGTAATACACGTATCTTCCGCATTGCCACGAAAACTCGAAAACACAACGTACGCGATCGTTTAACCACCATGCATTAAAGTGTTGACAGTTGTCAAAGTCGAATTAAACTTGGATTAAGCAATTTATCGACATTGAATTAAGCTTGGGATTAAAGTAAAGAACGCAATGGTCAAACGGGGAATAAGGTGGATTCGTCAAAGACGAACCAAGAGTTCTGTATTGTTATTATTATATTATATTAATTTATTACAGCTCGATCCTCAGGATCTTTTGCTGTACTGCTGTACTGTTGGTGGAATACAAGAAGCGATTGTTTGACGCTTAGCGAAGCCATAGTTTGAATACATCAACTTTCACCCGAGTCGCCCGTTGGAAGTAATGCGACAAGGTCAGGGCAGGAAGGTTACTCGCAATGGCGTAATAACAAATCTCTTTGTCCAAAACACAATTAGGTTACTCGAATGTTTCTCCTGTGTCATGGGACTCGGTATAAACGTACGAGGATAGCAAACAGCAGATAAGGATTTCAAGAAGATAATTATAGTGACGCAATTAGGGCTCGATCAAGGTAACAGTGGGGGGGGGGGTTGGAAGGTGGTTCTACAATTTTTATCAGGTGAACATAGTGTCGTTACATTTTTACATTGCAATTAGATTACATTACACGCGTGCCGCTTCCAATCAGAACGTAATGCCAGGCGGATGGACATATTGGCAAGCACTCTGGAATTCAAGGTCTTTCCCAAAGTGGTTGTTAGTCACTGAGTGTATTAGGTCTGAGGGGAAAAATATTTTTTTCATAACGCCAGAGATTCCTGAGATATACATACAGGGTGAGTCGTTTAACTTGGCACAAATAAATATCTTGCCGTTATTTGTTAATCGCGGCGATTTTCAAAGTCTTTCGAAGGTTAACTTGGCTTTTTTAAATAGGAACCTATATTTTTTATTGCAGATTGTTATGCTGTACAAATAACCAATTAACTTTTGTCTGAAACCTTTTTTAATAGGACCAATATTTTCAACAAGAGAAGACAAACATTAACTAAGGCCCTTTTCTAGCTCAGGAGAGTTCGAAAATGTATTGATGTTGAAAGACATCATTTTTAACACTTATTAAAATATTATTTGGCAATATTAACAATAAAAAGGTTATTTACGCAAGAAAAAAAACATTAATTAACTTTTTTCTTCCCTTCCGATTTTCGTATCTACAAAATTGCTATACTTAATAATAATCCCGGGGCCTACGCTTGATGTTCAAATAACATTGAAAATACTGGTCCTAATAAAAAAATGTTTCAGACAAAAGTTAATTGGTTATTTGTACAGCATAAGAATCTGCAATCAAAAATATAGGTTCCCATTTAAAAAAAACAAAGTTGACCTTGGAAAGACCTTGAGAATCGCAGCGAATAAAACATAACGGCACAGCATTGTTTCCCCCCCTTCGACACCAAACGAAATTTGTTCGAACAATTTTTTCGTAAAATACTTCCTTTCCGAGATATTCGTTGGTGCCAAGTTAAACGACTCACCCTGTATGTACACATATATATTACGTGCAAATACGTTGGCTATAGCTTTCGTGGCTTAGAGAAGGAAGGATGTTTCAGCTTGACTTGACGATTCTGACTCGAACGCCTCGTCGAGCGTAGTAATCCTGAAATAGAAATCAGTGATAACGCCCATAATTATATTAAGAAAATCTTATTCACAATTCTTCGAAGTTACCACATGACGTATATATAGATATATAACCACGTTGAAATATTGTACCATGCTCTCAATAATATCTCCAGTGTCAAATTATACATAAGTAACCCTGAAAGATTTAACTAGTGTGTTTTCTTACCTTTCAAATTTTGTAATTACTACTTTACCGACAATGGGATACAAATCTGACATCTATCGTGTCGCAATCGCTAGTCACTTTATGAGGTTCGAGCGCTTCACAGTAGTCAAATGAGTACTCAATTTTTGTAAATTTGTATGCATTCAATAAAATTGGTTGGCTGTTACTTGTATTACGGCATGTGCCTTTAATTCCGAGAAACATTGATATTCATGGGTTTACAAAAGCATTAACTAATTAACATTAATTTCCGAGAAGGTAAGTTTCCGTTGAATTATTTCCAGGAATAATCCGTATTTCTTTCACCAATTTTAATGAGGCACGGCTCATTCTGCTTCCTGAATAATCTTCTAAAAATTGATCGTCTCGATATTTGATAGTGTTAACCGTTTGAAAATTGGCCTGTTGTTTATTCAGCGAAAGAATGTCTTCGTTAAAAAACTGCTACAATTACGGTTAACACGATCGAATATCTAGCTAATAGAATATGTACAGGATTATTTAAAAAACAGACTGAGCCGTGCCTCATTAAAATCTTTAAGAAATTAGGGAGAATTATTTTTGTAAAAAATTTGTGAAAAATGAAACACTTCGGAAATTGCCATTAATCCGGTAATGACGTAGTAAGTTCATCGCTACAAATGTTTTTCCGGGCTATGGAGACGCGTTATAATACAAATCACCCTTCGCTGCGTCAATTAATCCGTAATACACTGTGAATACGATAAAAAAATATTTAGCACTGATTTGACTGATGTAAAACGCTTCAAAATCCTCGATCGATCAACATGATTTTGTTTATACGTGTCAACATCGGCGTCGTACCTAAAATCTCGATCGTTCTACAAATTATTCAGATAACCATATTACGTTTTATAACATTATGTAATATTAAATTTCCAATGAAAACGTCACGCCCACAGATAGTTATCGAGAAAGACGCAGCCGCGTTCCTGTCCTGTTTGTTTACGTTCGAGCACGTAACGCGCCCAAGCCCTGCGCCACTGCGGTTAGTCCTTTATACGACACGTACAGTAAAGTACAAAAATCTAATAAAGCTTGTACCAAGCAACATCTAAATGCAGCATATAACAAATGTTATCATACTTTATGCATGCCACTGTACGGAGGAATGCGCGTCGATAAAAATCTTAATACGCATGATACGTGAAAACACGATGTCTGGGGAGAGAACACGGATTCGGTGGTCCCTCAATTTGAGTATTGGGTCTTCATCTATGGACCAAAAGGAAGTGATTTTCGAGATTAAAGAGAGTCAATTTCGCCTTAGTTTAAGAGATACGAACCCTTTTAGATGTTCTTTTTAGATCCTTTTATTTTGAACCTAAAGCGAGGCACATATCGAATATGACCATAAACACCGGCTAGAATAACGATAGTGAAAAAAGAATCGATGGTGCGCGGGTGTATTATTATTATTCTTGTTGTTGTTATCGTGGGATTAGCGTTTAAGTAATTCGATATGTCATACCCATATCGCCCGTATTTCCAATTAACTCTAGATTGGCCGCGTATCTCTTAAACAAAGATAAAATCGACTTTTTTCTACGCTTGAAAATCAATTTTTTCGGTCCATAGCTGAAGAGCCAATAATAAAATTGAGGGGCCACGGAAATCGTAATCTTGCCGATGTTTGCTATTACGTCCGTCTAGTTTCAAGGTTCGTATACATATGCTACATATGGCGGTACGTGCGCATCGACACGTTGATACAAGAAACACACGATCGCATCCGTCTGCGAAACAATCTGCTACGACTGTCACAATAACAACCGGCAAGGTTCAGCCTCATAACGCGGGATAACCTCACGAATTGGAGCAACGTCCTCCTTCTGCCTGCTGAAGTCGTGGATCGAAGTCCGAGGAGCTTCCACCATTTCGCCACCAGGACCTGTTGCGGATACTAAGCGTGAAGCTTGTGTACTTTTTATTTCCACGTTCATCGGTCAGTTGGGCTTCCTTAGCTATTCGAGTCGTAGCCTCGTCTCTCTTTCTAAAGTCACACAGTACCCCCCCAGTACACTTAACTGTCTTGGCATTCTGTTTACTTATCTCGCCGAACGTCAGGCTCTTCTGGCCTATCCCCACCAAGCGTCAACCGTGTTGTTTATGTTCCGGGCTGAAACGCCGCTCGCCCGGTGTACGTGCGCGACGGGGGCACACTGTCCGGAAGGTTAGGACAGGTTGTTGCGCTAGGTTAGACGTGGCTGCGTAGTTCTCCCTCCCTTCCATTCGTGTTGCCCATGTGTATATAGAGAGACGGAATCACACAGTACACGCGACGCACGACACGGGAAAAGCGCTTCAGGGTCTCCGTTTCACAATGGGCTGCATCTCGCTCTGGCCCACTTGCAACTCTCAACTCTCTTTGTCTTACTACCGTAGGAACGTTCGTCCGTGTCGGGTTCGCTCTTGTTCCGTTCTATCCCTTTTACGGGCTGCATAGGCGCCCCGTTTTCGGTAATTAAACAGTGACCTTCCTCTTGCCCCAATCAATCAGTCGATCCCGATAACTCTTATAGGCCTGGATCCTTGTCTCTCTCTCTCTCTCTCTCTCTCTCTCTCTCTCTCTCTCTCTCTCTCTCCCTCTCTCTATACTTTTGAGGGAATCTTGAAGAGTTTCAAAAGCAGCGTGGGCGAAACTGTAATGGCGGTGGTACGATTTACGGCGGAGAAAGGAGCCTTGAGTTGTACTCTCGCTACGCTCTCGGATCGAATGCCACAAGTGTTTCTGGCGAAGCGGCAATTCACTCATGTGCTCTCTACAAGTTGTTGATAGGGCTAGTTGCAGTGGCGAAGTGGCTCTAGAGCGCGGGATACTTGCGTACTCGTAACAAGTTGCGCAGGCACGGAGAGCACTCGCTCGTGTATCCAAGTAGTCTTCGGCCTCGAGTTACTAATTACGAAGGGACGTAGCCAAGCGTGTTTTTCTCTTCGTTCGGGTCTTGTTGTAGGGGTCGCCACTGTTTCCACTCTCTCTTCATCTCGCTCGTGGGTAATATCTTTTTAACTCACGACTCTCCCGTCTGCCTTAAGGTAGACACACACGGGGAGCTTTGCGTTTCGTTCTATAACCTTTTGCGTTACTGCACGAAACTGCAATCGAGGAAGCGAAGTCCTAGGGCGATTTGCCGTAGCAAGTCAGGTGCGACGTTACTGGATAATAGGATGCGACAGGTTAGGTTAGGTTGGTACACGAAGAACAGCGAGCGCGAACGCTGGAAAGACGTCACTGTGTAGTCGTCAGGTGGGCTTCGGAGAAACTCGCTATTGTCTATCAGCGTCTTCGTCCGTGGCTCTTTATTTCTTCGTTTTTCTTTTTCAATAATTTTATTTTATTTCCCCGTATCGAGCGGAGATGTCCCTTTCGAAGAGCGAAGGATTTTTTGTATTTCTACAAAATAATCCCAGGAAGCTCGGAGGGTTGATATTATTTCATTAATGGAACATATCCGAGGACAGAAGGAGCTCCGAGAGAAGCGCCAAGTGGTCATAGTTAAGCTTTGCGCTTCTGTGTGTGTCATAAATGGCAAAATATTTTTTTTATCGCCTATATCTGTTACGTCGTCTGTTAAATATTCGGTGAAAAAAATGTAATCCGAATTAAAGTATTTGTTCTGATCGTTGACACGAGGGAGAAAGATGCTCATCTCTTTTCACATCCCCCCTCCTGCCACTCGCGTTACGCAAGATACTCATGTGCGCGCGCACGCGATAATATTATTTAAATGAAGCGATGTTGTTGTCACGGTTTCCCAGAAGTGTTCCGTTTATCTGTACACATAGATATACCCGGTCAGTCGGTCGGTAGCCAAGCAATCCGTAAACACGAACGACCAACTAGCCAAACGATACGTGCACATACCGCAAGAAGACTATATTTTCACATTTTCGATTTCACGCCACTACGTCAGCACGACTGGCTTACCTGTTGCGCATTGACTCGTAACCCTCCTGTCCTCTCATTTGCCTGCTTCAATCACCCAGACCAGATCCATCAGTTTCCTACACTCGTTCCGCTTCTCCACTTAACCTTTACTCCGTACCGTACACAAAAGCTACACCGAGCCCGTATCCGGTTTCTCTGGCCGCTACTTCGTCTTCACTCTCTTGCTTCGTAAAGTATCGAATGCGTTACCATAGCGATCTGCCAAACCGAATAGTACATAGAAATTAAACGTTAACGTCATGACCAATCGGGAAAACCCTTACTGGTCTTCATAAAAGTTTTTCTTTTTCTAATATAAATTCTAAATGACAATCCAACGCAGGTAGAACTCAAGGAATACCCCAATTTTCAGACACTTCCGGGAGGATCGATCAGCCTTCAGGAAAAACCCGTTCATATCTTTATAACGTGTATCCAAGATAAACATTTAACGAGGATCATCGGGTTGTACAAAATTGTTGATCACTTTACGTAACACCCTACATCACGTGTATACACGTAGTCATACGTATTCGTATACCTACTGCAAAACTACTTGCGTCGAATCTCTAGACTCTTGCGCATCTACGTCATCGCTCCCCCTGGCCATACTCCGTGAAGATCATCTCTATAGCCTTTTTCTCTTGTCCTTATATCTATGTATACGCTTATCCTTCTCCACCTAAAGGCTACGTGCGATTTTACCTTGAGGTCTATCCAAACCCTCCCTTGGCTCTCCTCCACTCTCCCCCACTCTCCTCCACGAATCTTCTCAAATCCTCCCACGGCCTCGGGAATACGAATGAGGGCTGGAATGGCCGGCGGGGGGGGGGGGGGGGGGGGGGGGGGGGGGGGGGGGGGGGGGGGGGGGGGGGGGGGGGGGGGGGGGGGGGGGGGGGGGGGGGGGGGGGGGGGGGGGGGGGGGGGGGGGGGGGGGGGGGGGGGGGGGGGGGGGGGGGGGGGGGGGGGGGGGGGGGGGGGGGGGGGGGGGGGGGGGGGGGGGGGGGGGGGGGGGGGGGGAACGCCTCGTGCTTGTTTCTGCGCCCCCTCTCCCCATTTCCCCGTCGCCCTCGTCTCCCTCGTTCTAATCTCCTATTTTCCTACTCTCTCATTTAAACTTCACGACCGAAGATCCGTATTAACCCACCTTGCCAAATTACTACATTGGATTTTCAGTATTATCCCATTGCGTCTGTTCGACTGAGGTGTGATTTCGCGATTACACGCGTAGGCTGTGAATCGCTGATAATGGCCAATAGGTATTATCAAAGGTCAACTGTTATCCGTTGTAACGACTGAATTTTTTTTTCTTTTTTTATTACTTCCGTTCAGCCCCATCTGTCTATAGACGATTTTTAACTCGCTGAACTGTCGCTTGTTTATGGATTTAATTGCATTTGTGGTTCGAAAATTTGTAAGGGCGGTTTTTTTATTTGCATATTTATTCTCCCTCTTTGTTCTCGTGCTCGATAGATTACGATGACTTTTAGACGTATACGCTTAACGCGAACTGACTATCTTCACGTGACCTCTGAACTAATCAATTCGCTCGAAAAATACATTCACTCCGTAGACACGTGTGTCATGTAGATTTGAAAGGCTCGGTAAGAATCGAGTATACCCGGTGCCTCGAGACAGGCAGGAATATCTGTGCCGATGAGTCGCGCCGAACGAAGTCGCTTCTATTTCGTTTCCTTTCGGCCTGTGGAAAAATGCGGCGACGCGACACGTCACGCACGCAGCCATTAACGCTTTGACGATCACGCGAGATTTCTGTTACGCCTCTGGTCTCTTCTTGGCGTAACTTTCCTTCGTATTTTAGCACGCTTCACTTAGTCGAAACGAAACGTCAATTGTAGGTCTGCTAATGATAAACGCAATGACTTTGGGCAACGACTGTTCCAAATACATGTTTCTTTTCGAATGGTCACCCGGGATTTTAAATTCTTGCAACTGTCGTCAGCATTGACCAGTGCACTTTTGAGCGTGCTCCGATATATGGTGCGTTAGAGTTAACTACGCACTGATACATACAATTATTATTTACTTGTAAGTGTCAACTGGGCGATACGTCATAAGATTTGTAATAACGCTTGCAGTGTTCCTTCAAGAGGGTTCGGTTAATGACAATTTGCTATTGGCGACCGGCTATCGAATAGCGATTCCGGTTTCTACTACACCTACAGAAATTTATAGTTTGGCACCGACAGAGCAATTCTTTGTTTTTGGACAAGATGAAAGTTTTAGTGAGAATCGTAAAAGTGTAGTAAGATTAACGAGGTGAACTGGCAGGATTTGCAATCGCAATGGAAAGTCATGAACTGGACTGTCGTCTTGTTACTGGAATTTGTCGTTGTTCAAAGACCAAAACATTTTTCTAGAATTAATTTTCTGCTTATGGATCTTAATGACGTTTACCATGTTTTGGTATACACGAGAGCACGAAGTATACGGAAAATAAGTGTAAAAGTAATGGGTGTCTCTTTGTAATGGGTCCATAATTGTCTCTGGGCCCTGTTATATCTGTCTTTAAAAGTATAACCTCTCGTGTCTGGTCCATCCTCTGAAAATTCTTTTTCACCTTTATCTAAATGGTTGATTGCTATGTTTTTTTTTTTTTTTTTTTTAATTTATCGACTCTTTTTGTCCGTATCTTTATTTAATTTATCTAGTCTCTCTCTTTTTTTCACCGCGTTATTATTTTCCTTCGCCTCTTCAGTCTTGGGATATTCATGCAACTCGTAAATAAAAAGTATTCGCGCGTGACGCCAGGGACCTGCATAATTGAAAAGTTGGGTGGTCAAAGCACTGATAAGGCGACATGTAGTTCTGGTGCCTTTTGCATTTTTCTATTTTTTGTTTCACTCGTTATCCTGCCTATTGGTCTCGATAATTGGTTGGAAGTCAATAGTAATAAACTCGTATCGATCCTTAAATCGATGGTCACCGTTTCTTAGGGATGTCAAAGGATATGTTTCATTAAATGTCATGATGCAAAAGATTCAAGGTCAGGGTCATCGCAATCTCTCACTGACGATGCTACATTGCACATTTTGCATCTAATAAACACACGCGAATTATCAGCTCGGAGAATGGTGATCGTTGCCTTTTTTTTCTTATACGGGAAAAAAAAATATATAAAAGCTTTGCGGAAGCTTCTGGTCGACAAGACTAGTCTTTTACTTGAATGGTTTCGTTTCGTGTATACGTGACACACCGATCATCCAAAGACTCTGTTACATTGGTTCCGTAGCCGTATAAAGCAGTTTGTTAAAAAAAAAAAAAAAAAAAAAAAAAAAAAAAAGGATCACGGACCAATCGCGGATTTCGGATATAGGAACTGAACTTTTCACTACCGACTGGCAACCAGTCAGTTGCAATTGTTTTTCGTGCAAATCTTTTGTTTCATTGTTTGTTGCTGCACGTGTGGCTGACTTGTCGGTCAATTTCTTGCGGTGACCTTTGACTGTCCATCGGAGAGCGAGCGAGGCCTCTTTCGGTAACGTCACAGCGACTTTTCACTACGGAGGAGTATATCTATTATCTGTATTGCTGCTTGTTTGTGCGATTTCGAATGGACCCAAGACCGTTACCGCTAATCTCGATTCGCCTAGTTTCGAGCCAATCGCGCGCACGACAATGACAATTTTTCTTGGTGCGCTCGTTCCGGATGTGACACATATATCATTGGCGATAAAATATACGTGTACATTGACGTCGGTGGTATATATGACTTTTTAAAAATCTTCATTCAGTACAAACATTGCGATATGAATTTATCTATGATATATTTTTGTAAAATGAAAATATTCATGTCGCAATTAGTAATGACTTTCGAATTGATGCGCTACTCCGACATAATTGTACACGCGTGTTTTCAATATTTCCGGAAATGCAAAATTTACTCCGGAAGATATTAGTGAAAAGTATTTTTTTTTTTTTTATTTCCGTTATAAATACCGGACATTCGTTCTCTGCCACCTGCCGTATCCCCTGTGTAGGCATCTATACAGCGACGAGGTTAAATTCTACAAATTGCGTTTGACAAGTATACGAAATTACGTTGGTTACGTATGAACGTATCGCTACCTATACGTAAAATGGCAAAAGTGATCACGTGGTGCTTTACGCGGCAAGTAAATTGTTGTCAATGCTAAAAAAAATCGAGCAATCTCATCGTGAGTTCGCTTAGACCGTTGTCCCTGCAAAATTACGTTTTTTTTTCTTTCCGTCCGGTCGCCGCGGCGCTGCGGTCGTTTTCGCACGGACGCGCATTAGGCTCCCCACTTCCACAGCTGATATACGAAGGAAGAGGCGGGACAGGAGAAAACAAACATTGACAGCACGAGTGTGTAGATCCCCTCGGAAGAAGAGCTATTTTCAATACATTTTGTGAGCTATGAATACGGCGGAAACTGGAGAATCGAACAAAAAGCGATACTAGCCAAGCGTGAACGAGTCTAAAAAGACACCGACTATAAAGAATACACTTGTAACCTACAGAACGACACATACGAGAGCTCTCGAAGTCTAAGGAAGAGCCATGAGGATTTAAGACAACCGCGTCAGCCTGACGACGCTCTTTTTTTTCGGTTTCTTTCGATCCTCATTGGAAACGTCGTAGCTGATTTACGTTCGTGGAGGCGGACGGCGAAAGCCCGCAAGGGTTCACCTCGGCAAGGTCGAAGCGTTTCCTGTAGAGCGAAGCGCCTTTAGGGTTTCTCAATGTTCGTTCTCTCTTCCTCTATCTTTCTAGCTATCTCTATTACGTTCTTCCTTTACCCCCTCTGTCTCTCTTGCCTCCCCCCACGGCTCAGCACTCGTTTTCCCTACCTCTCAGTACCACGTCTACCTACCAGAGTGTCCAGGGATTGGCATATGTTTCTTGAATATCACGTGTATAGGGTTAATACCTCCAGCTTATTAACCCTCGGAATCCAGGGTAATTACAAGTCACTTTGTTACGGCACTGAGTCGCCATGAGGCATCCGGGGTGAGGGTGGGATGGGGAGGGGGATTATTGAAGGAAGTAGGGTGGGGATATGACTCGTGTCAGCGGAAACGTAAAGCCCAATCATAACGACCACTGTGTTGCGACGACAATAGACCGTGACACAAGTAGTGCGAATAAAACAAAAGAGTGAGCGTATCGGAGAGATTGGAGTTACGTGTTGTTATTGTGTCTTTGGTGGGAATACGATAGCGGACGTTAGCCTCGAATTTCTATGGCGCGTCAACGACGCTGATTATACTATTTGATTTGAGTATTTCCGGTTTTTCCTACCGACAACGTCTCAGGCGATCAACACACGCGCTTGCTATTCAATAGATATGTTAAATCTTTGACGAAAACACGTTTTGGTTGTCCTACGAGTTCTTCGAAGTGATAGACGTACGGGAGAGAGAGAGAAAGAGAAAAAAGAAACGAGACCCGATCTATTATTAGAACGGATTATGCGAATTATTTTAATAAGGCGGACCCGATGGCGCCGCTGGCTACACGCTCGGATGTACACTTAGTTACGTGGAATCTTGACGATGCCTAGACGATGCGGGATGTGGAGCAGGATTTCACGTTCGGTTGACGTAGTCGAGCTCAGCCAGGATCAATGACCACTGACGTCAGAGACTCCCGAACGCGATTCCGACGCGCCGTCGCTACAGACGTCGGTTGCGTCCACGCACCCACCTCGCTCACCCGTATGCTTGAAAACTCTCCTTTCGAAGGTAGCGTGCTCAGAAATGCCGCCAGAGGGATCCTCATCGACATACCCATTCGTGTAATTGCGTCTCTAGCCTCGATCAAGATCAACGATCGGTGACGTGAATGATGCTTTTTCAGCGACGGAAACGTCGTGACCGTCGACCCATATTGCCGTACGTGCTGTACGTTACATCGGTCCAGTTTCGTATCTAGTTTTATCGGTCCTATCTCTTCCTTATCTTTGTGGCTACTTGCGACCCGTACCCCGATCCTGTCCCTTAAAGCTCAACGCAACTACATCACGCACGTGCAATAAATATATAAATGCAAGTTCTCCGATCACACAGCGTTACATAATGACTGCGATGGGCGATCCTAACCTCGTGACTGGATTGTTCGCTAAAGCGAAGAGACAATGAAAAAAAAAAAGTGACTCAGTCACGTTCAGCTCAGGATGACGCAAGTCAGGGCGCAAACTTTGTAAAATCGGCAAATGCGCATATAGACTACCGGACTACCTGACCGAACCCGCCAGGTCACCTATCTCTCGGCGCAGTCACGGTACCCGGGTGCAACGACCCACCCAGTAAACTGGGACATCTACGTCGTACAGAACTTTTTCCCGTAAGGCGATGACCTCCTTTTTCGAAGAGCCACTGCGTTGCGAACGCCGAATATTCATTTCGTTTTCACTGGGCACACTCGTGCCGCATTGTGGAATGCGTGGCGCGACCTCATTATTCTTGGGCGACGGTTCGCTTTCGTTCGCTATGAATGAGCCTGTACGTACAGGACCGTTCAAGTTTCTTCACCCTCCAGTCAGCTGATCCCAAGATACGTAGACACAGAGGAGGCAAGTTTCGCGACATCATCCTGATCGCTGCAGAATTATCTCGCCGGCACTTTGTGTATTTTCGTTCAGGCTCTGCCGTCTCTTGGGTTCTAAGGACGTAGTCGTCATGGCGACGGAAGACGGTTGCCTGGGAGCAGGCCTTCTTACCTTCCTTCCCTTTTCCACTGGGTCGTTGAATATATTTCATGTGCCCGTCCTTTGTCGTCGCGACGTCGACCCTGGATCCTTCACGGAAACGAGAACTTCGCGAGGCTTTGAATAAGTTTGCTACTTCTCAGGGAACACTGGATTACATTATTGTCTTATGGGTTAGGGTATCTAGAGGTCTTCTTATAGTCGGTACAACCATATGTACCCGATTCTATTCTAATGTCAGTATGTGGGAGCTACGGATCGAACCTGAGATAATAAATGCTGAACGACCTCGAGGATTCACTTTCCCGGATAGTGTGAGCCGTGTATGTAGGTCGTCGAATTACGACGTAGATACACTGTGGTGCATCTGCGACGAGCAGCCCCTATTACATTTTTTAGCAAGTCGATGTGTCATTAATCATTTACCGATGACCTTGCGCTACCATCTATAGCCAAGTGTACAATCAATCGGCGTATAGTGTCACCTATAGAGCATTTTTATTCACTGAATCTCGCACAGAGATTCGCTCTGCTTCCGCGCTCTTATTGTCTCTCCGACACTTTTTTTTTTTCCTTTCGCATGCTCTCGCGAATGACGTAACAGTCCAAGTACTTGGAAATGACAGACGATCGTAGCTTGGAATGTTACTGGTACCAAATTTTTACCTCCTCGAATTGTTCTTCGTTACGCGAAAGCACCATTTCATCGGGATGTCAAGCAGAAATAAGGTCATTGACGTTATGATAGTTCCAAAATGCAATTATAATTCACAGCCTATATATGTATATATATATATAAGAGGAGAGCGTGATTAGAAAAAAAAGGTCATAAATGCCAAAAAACGAAACCCCTCCTTCGATAACACCAATACTTTATCTCGTTTAGCCCCTGTACATAGGCGTGGAAGTATATAAGACAAAATTAGTCGATAATCAGCAGTGATCAGTGTGTGTTAAATAAAAGAAGTTGAATGACAGGTTCTTGTGGCTTTTAGCGATATTAAAGATACATTCGAATATTGAACAATAAGGAAGTACAGGAGTATGGTAAAGACTGTTGAACGTAGATAGGTCGTAGGCGTATATATAGGAGATGGGCTCCAGAGTAAATTGTATAGATGGGATTTAGAGGGTGGGAAAGAGGAAGATAGTATATGATATATCGTTGATCCTCTGTGGAAACATAACAAGTGGCTGACGATCAGTGCGCATGCTCGGCCTTTACCTACCGCCTCCGCATTCACCCTACGCCTCCGCGTTCATTCAAACGCCCCCGCTAAGGTACTGGTAGAGCGATGACGTCATAGAAAGTGCTGGAGCGTTCGAGCACATGCACGACTGCACGATGGATACCTATATATCTTGGATGGTTGGAGATCGGTGCCTTTGTGTGCGCCTTCCGTCGAGTGTGGTGGCGCAGCTGTTGGCCTAGGCGCCTTTCACTCATCGAGCTCAGTTCACCGTTGCCTCGCGTCCACGACACGTCGCAACGCGTCGCAGCTACGGGAGTGAAATACGAAAGGAATATATTCCGAGATACATAGCTGAGAGAAACTTTGTGGTTGGGTGTTCGATTGTTTGGTCGTGACGACGTGTATAACGGTATTTCAGTGTGCTCTTCGTACTGCCAGGTAATCTGCCTGTCACTGCGCGCGACGATTTCTGTCAAGATTGACAGTCTTGACAGTCTTGACAGTCGAGCGGGCTGTGAATTTAATACTTGCTTCTCGAGATTTCCTTCTCTCTTTTCGGATTGTCACGAAAACTTCGTGCGCCTTGTTCGCGTTTGATCTCCCTCGCGAGATGATTTCATAAGTGAAAGTTATTTACATAGTTTGTCGGATTGCGCAAGTACCAAGCTCCCAGACAGCTACGTTTTAAACGGTTATTTAATAGAGGCGAAGTTACATAGTGAGAAGAGAGTGGCTCTCTGTGAACGGAGCACAAGGTACCTAGTTACGTTGAGAGATTTATTGATACTTGTTGATACATACGTAATGCTTATATGCAAGAAAATTTGGAAAAATTAGATAAATTTTGGTGAATGTGTTTTCCGAGTGTAATTTCGCGATTGATTCCTATTCGGTGCATTCTAATAAGGTTGTCGTTGGTGATTGTGTGTTACAGTGTGGCTCCCTGGAGATTGGCGAGGAACGCCAACGTCGGGTCACTATGATGGAGTCCCTCTGTCAGCTGAATAACAACAACAACAGTGCTAACAACAATAACACAAGCGGGAGTAATAAAAGCAGTAGCAACAACAACAACAACAACAGCAGCAGCAGCAGCAGTAATGGGATCAATGGAGGTATCGGAAGCGTGGGCGGCGGTGGGGATGGCGACGGCGGCGGCGGCGGCGGCGGCGGCGGCGTCGTTGTAGGAAGCGGTAACAACAACCCCGAGTGCCAGGATCCGCAGCAGCGTCTCGCGGTGCTGAGCTTCGAGCAAGTTCGTCGTCTGAACGATGTGATGAACGAGGTAGTGAGCATCCACGGAAGAGGGAATTTTCCCACTCTGGAGGTTCGGCTGCGTGATCTCGTGACCGTAGTGCGCAGCAAACTGGAGGCCGAGCCGAGCAGCGGGGGAGCGGGGATGAAGGTGCGCGACATTCGCCTTAACGGGGGCGCCGCGTCTCACGTACTCGCGACCGAGTCCCAGCCGTACAACGACCTGGACCTGATCTTCGCGGTGGAGCTGTCGAGTGGCCGAAACTACGACAAAGTGAAGGCCGCAGTGCTTGGGTCGCTCTTCGACCTGTTGCCAGAGGGCGTGAGTCGCAAGCGCATCACCACCTGCAGCCTCAAGGAGGCCTACGTGAGCAAGATGGTGAAAGTGAACAACGACGGAGATCGCTGGTCCCTCATCTCCTTGGGTAACTCCCGGGGTCATCGGAACGTCGAGCTCAAGTTCGTCGACACGATGAGAAGACAATTCGAGTTCTCCGTCGACTCCTTCCAGATCGTCCTTGACTCTCTCTTGCTCTTCTACGAGTGCAGCAAACTGCCCATCGGCGAGAACTTTTATCCGACCGTCGTCGGCGAGTCGGTGTACGGTGACTTTCAGGAGGCTCTCTATCATCTCCACAAGAAGCTCATCAGCACGAGGCATCCCGAGGAGATTCGGGGCGGCGGACTCCTGAAGTACTGCAATCTCCTGGTAAAGATGTATAAACCGTCCCAGCCGGACTACATAAAAACCCTGGAGCGATACATGTGCTCGAGATTCTTCATAGACTTTCCGGACATAGGGCAGCAGCGCGCAAAGCTCGAGAACTACCTGTGGAATCATTTTGTCGGTCCCGAGGAGGAGGCGCTAAAGTATCAGTACCTGATGCTCCTGCACAGCGTCGTCGAGGAGTCGACGGTCTGCCTGATGGGCCACGAGCGACGACAGACCTTGGCCCTCATCGAGAACCTCGCCTATCAAGTCCTCTGTCAGGAGCAGCAGCAACGGCTGACGAATCATCAGGCTCCATCAGGCCCACCTCCAACCACCTACGTATACGCCAACGGCTACTACTACACACCCGTGATACCTACCGCGTGCTACACGTGCACTTGCAACTCATCCTGGATGGCGTGCTCGTCGTGATGCGACACCTATCGTGGCCACCACCACGATGGCTCTACCTTGTTTCATTGCGCGACCTCATCGTCGTCATCGGCCCTGTACTCTAATAATCGCAACTGCGACGATCAACTCTCTGAGGAATTATAGTTGACACCTTAAAGGACACCTTCTCGTCCTCTATCGATCATGGTTCATCCTACGACCCCTAGTACCTAATCTACGACCCTCGACCACTACCCCATCTATACTTGGCAATCGACATCGACACTTCATTATCCAGCATCACTAAGTTTTATCCCACTCCTTCATTCTTCGTATTACTCAACGTATACACAGAAAAGTAATCGAGCGGTGAAGTAAGCCAACTGAACGTCAAATGTTAAAGAATAATGTATTAGATGCTCTTGCGTGCGTGATATAACGTGAGTAGTGTGTATGTGCGCGCGCGCGCGCGCGCGTGTGTGTGTGTGTGTGTGAGAGAGAGAGAGAGAGAGAGAGAGAGAGAG
>NW_014332759.1:342062-342869 GCF_000341935.2 Cephus cinctus
GTGTGTGTGTGTGTGTGAGAGAGAGAGAGAGAGAGAGAGAGAGAGAGAGAGAGAGAGAAGATGAAGGTGGTAAGGGAAGAAGTATAGGATTTACTAGGGCGTAAATCGGGAAAGCTTTGTGGCGTAAGTTAGATTATAGTAGGGGATATATGAATACGGATACGAATGATACAGGAGTTGTGTAGAATTATTAGAGAATTTAGAATTCGTAACGGGGAAAGAGATATTTGGCCTAAAACTGGTGCAGACTACAGGGGATGAAAGTGTGATGAAAAAAGGAGCATGCGCGCAACGTATATATAGATATATAGAGAGCGCTAGAGAACTGTTGCTTATATCGTACCGTCGTATCGTAAAAAGAAAAGACACGTTAAATTACTTGCTACGTTTTAGAAGAGTTCTCGTGTTTATGAGTGTTTACGTCGTTCGATCAACTTGATATGCAGGAAGAGCGTCGAGAATTTAAAGTAATGATTTATTGAAGATATCGAAAGGGCCGAGAGGGGTTGGCCAGAGTCGAGGGGAATAGTTTACAAGAAAGACAAAGGAGCGCAAAAGTAGCGGTAGAAAAACGCAAATAATGTAAAATGATACCCAAAAAAGTGCTGTGCCTAAAACTAATTACAAAATGGAATGAAAGAACAAAACTCAGTGTCCGACGTTAACCGGAGGGAAACCAAAAAAAAAAGCTAAAAAATGAAAACAAAAAAGAAGTATATATACACGATTAACGAAACCCGGCCAAGTGTCCGCGTGGTTTCGAAACTGCGTTGTTCAATTTTTTTTTTTTTTTTTTTTTTTTTTTTT
>NW_014332759.1:343046-367035 GCF_000341935.2 Cephus cinctus
TTTAATTTTTTTTTTTTTTTTTTTTTTTTTTTTATGGACACTCAAAAATCTTTCGTAGTCATTCCGACGAATGATAACGTGGAAGAATATGGTTGTTGGGACGATTGAGAGAAAAGCGATGCAGGAGTGCTTGGATAATGAAATGAGAAAAGGGATATAATAGAGTGGTTGGGTAAAAAGTGTTGACAAAGTAAGAGAGATACGAAGACGCAGATAAAGAGAAAGAGAGATAGAGGAGTTAGCATTTTGGTCACGTCCGTGAAGACTTGTCGCGCTTTTTTGAGGACTGTGGTCAAAAGTGCAGATGAAACGTTTGCTGTATATTAATGTGTGGCTGTGAACACATTTCATTTAGGTATTACGTTATTAAGATTTAATGAAGAAAATGAAAAACACGATTGTACGAAGTAAAGAAAAAGAAAAGAAAAAAAAAACGGAATACAAAATTATTTAAGAAACAAAAAAACCAACGCTCCGTCATGAGTCGCGCGCACATTAGCAGCCCTGAAACTCGCAGTGCGCGGAAACCGGAAACCGGAAACCGATAATTAACAGTAGCTCCTGTGCTACCCTTACTATTATCACTATTTACTACCACTACTACCGTTTTACTATTTTACTACTATACTGTTGTTGCTGCTGCTGCTGCTGCTGCTGCTGCTGCTGGTACTACTCTTACTACTACCACTATTATTACACTATCACTCAATATTACGGTTAGTCTTATCGTCACTATTACCTATTACTGCAACCATAACTATTTTATGCTACAAAAAAAAATACACTACGGACTAGAAACATATTGATTTACTTTTTCCTTTGCAAGAGGGTTGCAAAAAAGCCACGACTCGTTCCTAAAAAAGAAATTCGTATTGCCACGCCGTCGATATATACATTGCCTACGTATCGCCGCGTGGTCGAGTAAACTATCGCGACCCTAGTCTCCCGTAGCGCTTGCATAACTTTCTTTATTAGATACCGTAATTATTTAATACCGCGAGCGAGAGTCAGCCTCTACATGTACATATATATATATGTGCACAGACCATTGACATATAGCATGGACTACGCACAAGCATAGAAAAACATGGTCGGCCCTGTCTCTTTCTCAGCAGCCGTAGTACGAGAGTGTAGAAAACGTAGCCAATGAGAGCATTAGAAAAGGAGAGCTACTACTGGCCGCCACCTCAGTCCCTCTTTGTCTGTTCGAGCGGACATTTTTTTTCAAAGGACTTCGAAGTAGGGTTCGCGAAGTCCATGCTATATGTCAACGGGGCATAGACGCTTACTGCCAGGTTAGCCAGCGATCTTCGGTCGGCCGGTTCGATATCGACTGGCAGCGACCCTGTTTAGTTAGTTCATTCGTACACTGGCGCATTCGCGTACTTGGTTTATTCACTTAGTCACTCAACTCTTACACTATACATATATTAGATGCACAACGTACGTAGGCATATGACACTGGCAAAATCGCTCACTCACGTATTCGCTCATTTGCTCACTCATTTCGCTGACAACACAACACGCGCTCAGTTTTCCCTTTCGGTCGCGAGCGAAAGTAAGATCTATCTAATACAAAAAGAGTCTGCAAACTGGTTTTTCTGGTATCACTTTAATGCTAAGGAGCTGGGTAAGAACGTGCCCGAGTCCGTTGTTTGTCGTGCATTTGCTGCTTTTGTACGCATTCAGCGCGTTACTCCTACAGGATAACCCATGGTTTTTTATTTTTGTTAAGAATTTCGGGTGTTTTTTTTTTTCATATTAATATTTTCATAAATTATAAAAAATATATCGTACTGATCGGTTTCAGCGGGTTGTTGGTTCCTGTTTCGTAATTTTGGGAGAATTAAAAATATATTGGTATTTCGGCTTCTGACGGGAGGATTCGAAAGTTCAACTTAAATGTTGTGTTTTCGTGATTATTGTTGCATCTTACAGTGAAAATTTATCGGAATTAAGTGAAGAATGTGATCTGCTGTTCACCACAAGCCGATCTCCTGCAGTTATCTGGTGTCACGTATTTGTATTTCTTTCATTTTTTTTTTTTTTTTCATTTAGTGTAACTTCTAGAATTGTTCGATTTTTGGAGAAAAATATATAAAACCACCTTGCATGGATTACCTTACGGTTTTTTTGTCAGTCTATTCCCCGGATGACATAAATCATATGTACCTGTAACTCATACGTGGTTATGCCATGTATATGACTAAATTTATATTATACATGTGTATACCATACATGCCGTACATAGTTAAGTCATATCGTTGACGCAAATGTCTTGTTCAGGATTTTACGTTGGTTATATAGGCCTATGATACAACACGCGAGAGAAAGGAGCCGCAAAGTCCTCTTTAACGAGCGATTGATTCTCATAGAAATACAACCGGCAATTTCGTCTTTTCGATAAACAGAGATTTCGCATTATCACGGGACTTCGAGAGAAATCACGAGAATTCAAATTTTCTTTCCCTGTTTTCTCCGTGTTTTTTTTTTTTCTGACATTTCGCTCGGAGCGCATGCGCAAGAGTCGACGAAGAACGCGAAAACGTCCCAACGATTGACACGTCAATCGCGCCGAACAAAATCCCACGCATTACGTTACGGCATTTGGGGATAATTTCCGAATATAAAATATTTCCAGAATGGCAGGAAAACCAATGTATATAACAATCATGCGTCTTATCGTTAAAAAAAAAAGTCAAATGGCTGTAAAGTTAAGAGATGGTGTTTTCGTTGAAAAAAAATTTAATTGCCGTATTTAACGTTCGATTGTAAAAATATTCATTTCTTTTCCGCGTTCTATCGTACCGGGATTACGTGGAGAATGATAAAAAATATTTTTTGCACATGACGCGAGGAACGGAGCAAGAGAGAGATTATAGCGAAGAAGGACGGTAATTAAAAAGCGAGCTGTGACGATGAAATTTGAGAATAATAAAAATATCGAAAATCTAAAATTTATCTACTTAAAAATTTTTTTACTCGCTCAATTAACGCTCACGTGCTGCGATTTTCAGGCTGCATATTAAGTACACGCATACATACCATTCAGACATAACATATAAACACATACATATACATACCCTATATATTTTATTTAGCGAAAAGAAAACGCGACGTTGTTATCACACTGCAAGTATATTATTTTAATTAGTAGCTATTTAATTATTATCCTATGAGTATGATGAAATACATTTAAATATCACGAGAAAGCGTTTTCTATGGTAAAGAAGAATACTTTGCCCCCATCCCCCTACCCCCCACATCCTTTGTACGTACGAGTGTATGAGAGAATGCCAAGAAAAAGAGAGTGAGAGGAAAAGAAAGAAAGCGAGTACGTGTCCGTGTGCGTGTTTAAGCCTTTTGTGTTTAACCTATGGAAAGAGGAGGAAAGAAGGAAACTGACAAAAATGAAGATAAAAAAAGAAGTTACGAGGAACAAACCTTCGCTGATTACACATATGTATAACGTAAACACACGAGAAGCAAACATATGTATAAGGCACACGTATATATAGCGATGGATAATCTTTATCATCATTATTTTTTTGCTGTTTCAAATTCTCCTTTAACCTCACTTTATTTCTTTCGTCTTTTGCTCCATTCGCGATAACACTCAGGGACGTATAAGCGTAACGAGGGGGCCCGATCCCGATACTCTGCTCGAATAAGATTTCTTTCTGATTTGCTCTCCTTAAGTGCTGGTCTCAGGAAATAAAGACATGACGGTTACCTAATTCATAAGTTATCTCACGTATTAAAAAGACAAAGAAAAAGGAAGAATTGCGAAGAAAATAAAACGCGAAGGAAAAAAAAAGACAAACGAAAGAAGTTTGTCCTTTTGAAAATCTAATTCGAGTCCGGACGATAAGGAACGTTACGCACCATGCGTATGTCGCTTAACTTTCTGTATAAAAGAAGAAAAAAAGATTCCCACTGCGTTTTTTCGATACCTCTTCGTATTACCAGACCCGCGAAATCCGAATCAGAAATAACGTCAACAGCCACGGCAAGAAGATCACGAAAAGATCCGCTCCTCGGGACATCGCCTCGGTTACGTTTTCTTTGTTCTCCTCGTAAATCGACTGTACGTCTATCTATATTGTCTTGCTTTATCAAAAATTTTTGGTACAGGTACCGAAGTATCGACGCGAATTGGATACACACGTGTACGCGCGCGCGTTTTGCACGTGTGTCCGATTGTCGATTATTCGCTTCTTGATATACCGTATACGCATATCCCTACCTAATAGAGCATATATCCACGTTAGTGCTATATTTTATTACAGGAAAGGCAACACTAATGATTATCTATATATTATATGTAATGCCTAATTAATTATTATGTAATACATGGTAATTGATAGTACAGCTGGAAAATGTATAAGACTATCGTCTAGTTTTTAGTAGAATATTATATCTACGGAATAACTTAGGAGATAGAAACGTCACATGAGAATTGCGTTATGGGTTGATGATACCAGGAAGCGATGTGGAGCCATTATGTAGACGCGTATGGGATTGATGCGAAAGAGATAGCGGGGAAGGGGGGGGGAGAGTGTGTGTATGTGCGTTTCGAGACGTAATATCAGGATATAATCCATGCACGCATCTGTTTTAAAAAATGTTGCCGGCGTTACGTATCTACGTCAGAGGAACAAGTGCGTGTCTACTTGCCATTGAAAAAATGTCGGAGATATACATAGAAACGGAGTACACGAAATATGATTGAATTTAAAGATGAATATATAACAAGTGCGCGCATATGCATTATATATGTATATATATATATAAACTTAGGTAAATATGTATTATGTATGTATATGGTATATGCGATGGAGAGGCACACGTCGTCGTTTGTCACTTTACGATACCAGTGGTTTTATTCAGAAACACATGGCGTCCTATCAAGAGTTTACTGGTCTAAATTAACAGGTGGGACGATTTATGAAATTCTCGATCATTTGAATACGGACGCCCGTTACGTGACTCGATGACTTCCAGTACGTACGGAAGCTTAAGTTCTTTAACCACCGTGTGCCGTACAGAAATATTGGACTACTGCATAACTCTATATACCTATATATGTGTATATACATATATAGGATGTGCGTGGATACTTGGAAATTGTTTTAAAAAATGATACGGAAGAGTTTTTTAGAGAGAGAGAATCGATTTGAGGACGGAATTTTGGGATTGAATCGTAAGTTGCGAAAACGTAGGAACCCGATCGATAGAACCGTCCGCACGAATTGCGTCGGAAATCCTACGGTTTGAAGATGTTTTTTTTTAATCGAGAAAAAATATATTTAACAAAATTTTATGAATGTTAGTCGTTAAGTACGCTCGTGGCCACGTCTCGCAGTCCTCTCGTATGGCCCATAATAATAATTCAGGTAACTTTTTGCTTTTTGAAAATTGAGCGTAAATCAAAGTTCGTTTTTGGGATTGAGAGTTGGGCGTAAGTTTACGAAGGGATGCGCGATTCGCGGTCACGAAGGTGATGTAACTTTTTTTTTATTTTTAGAAATTCTTCAATTTAAATTTAGATCGGGTGTAGCATTCTCGCGGTACTGAAGAAAAGAGACAAAAAAATTGTTCAAGTAAAAGTAAGGAAGTACAACTGCTACAGAACATTGTATAAAGGGATGTCGTAGTGAAGAAAAAAGAACGTAGATTAAGGACAGCACAACGCGAGGCGATCGAAGAAATATGCGTTACTTTCGACGATCCAGGAAGTCTGAGTTGAGAAAAATGAATGTCCAACCTTTTATTGGTTTTTTTTTCTTTCGTACCCTTTGCGTTTCTTTCGTGTATTCGGGTATACAGTTTTTACATGTTTTATATACGTTAAAGGAAGCCCGTCTCTGGGTCGCCACCTCGGACATACGAAACTTCGTACTCAGCCTTGGAGAAAAAAGAAAAACTAGCGAGAGACAGCTGAAACGAATAAAACTAGTGCAAGATTTAGTTCGGGGGAAGAAGTAGGTAGAGTGCGCCACTGCTGACAAAATGACAAAAGATACGAATGGGGCGAAACAACGACAAAAATACACGTAGAAGGAAACAGTCGTGAGTGAGTGAACGAGTGATGATGGTTTGTAGTTGGAAGGAAGGTGCGACCAAGTGCGCGCGGCGCATGCGCATGCACAGGTTCGATTGTTCGTCGCGAGGAGGCGCGAAAAGTCTAAAGAAATAATTCATTTCTCTTTTCCTTTGTCTTTGCTCTCCTCGCGACACTTGCGAGACAAAGAGAAAGAGACTCGACATGCGAGGACACGCGTTGTGCTGTACACGCATAAAAACAAAAAAGAAACAAAAAACGTTACACGTCCAATTTCAGTGAAATAACGAATACGAGAAACACGTGAGCACGTGCACTTAGACTTTTGGTCTTAATGCGACAGACAAACACGTAACACGTGCGTTAGAGAGACACACGCGTATGAAAACACAGTCACACGGACAACGACGCACGCGTAACGCGCGTACGGAAATTACAATGATATCGTTAATTACTGATGATTTAATGATAATAATAGTTATTAAATAACAATAAATTTAACATTACCCGTTTGTATAATAAGAAAAATAAAAAATAAGTGAGCGCGTGCGAACGGATAGTATGAAAGGTTATGAGAGAGAGAGAGAGAGAGAGAGAGAGAGAGAGAGAGAGAGAAAGAGAGAGAGAGAGAGAGAGCTGTCTATTTTGAACGATATATTTGAATGCATAAGTGGGCGCCGATCTGGCTGATTTTTTTTATTTCTATTAATTGCCCATCAGTAAATATTCCCGCATATGAAGAAAATGTTACATAAATATGCATAAAAATAAATATGTAAACACGAGAATTAAACCCGTAAACGCAACGACTGTTTAATCTTCTCCTCTCCCCTCAACTCCCCTCTTTTTAAAGTCTCGATAACGTTCAACTTTTAGGATTTTTTTTTACTTCACTTCGAAGTAACATCTCACAGTGTCATTGTTCTCTTATCTAGTTAAAAAGAGATGAACGTCGACGCGTAAGAAAGAAAAAGTACGGATGCTTATTCGAAGCACCGTCATGCTGTTTTATTTATCTTTGAATTTAAATAGCTAGCTGAATTCTCACGTTTGCTATCTTTTTTTTTTCTTGCTTTACGATTTACATACACTGTACACAAGAGTTCGTAAATTGATACAATTAGTGAGAACGTTCGAGCCTTTTTTTAGGCTTTCTCTATTGTTACAGCCAATTGTATAACTCTTGCACCATTTAAGATTATTCATTTATTCAGCACGATTTGTTCGTTTAGTCGTCAATACGTTCCCTGACGTCTTGTGATTTTACAAGACAACGTTTGGGTTCTCAACGTAAATTATCCATACAATCTTTCTCCAGCAAGCTAATTTCCTTTGGGTTCTGGAACCAATAGATACGTTACTGCTGGTTCGAGGTGTATATTATATACATATGCAATTTCGACGACACTCATTATATAAATGGGATACTGGCCATTCGGTTTGGAGAATCAACAGTGTTGTTCAATATTGTCTGTTGCCGAATGTTAAGGGATCATCACAGTGTAACCGCTCGAAAAATAGCCGATTTTCGCAATTTTTTTTAGGTGGATGGAACAAGGTAATCGGTCTAATTTTTTTTTTACAAATTGAAGCATCTATGAAGTATACAACATGATTTTAAAAAAATTTCTTTATGTATTGTTTAACGTTGTTTTTATTTGTGGAAAATTGAATGGAAAAAAAATGGTGTCCCATGGTGGCCAGAACTGCGGGCGCAAATTTTACCTGAATCAAAAATTTCAAATGGTTTATAAATCTTTAGGGAAGCCGCTATGCTCCTATGGAGGCTTTTTTGTTGGTAGTGAAATTTGAAAAAATGGCGCCGGTTTGAAGAAAACGTATAAAATTTAGCTTTTTTTTTCGACAGTTTTTCGTGAAACAAAATAGGAAGATTTCAAAAAAAAAAAAGCTTCCATAGTAACATAAGAAATGACGTGAAGAATGTTCTGTTAAAATTTCAAATGGATAGCTTGAAAATTCTTCCTTTGAGAGTGGCCACCGTTTTGAAAAACACCATTCCGAGAAAAACGCGTTTAAAGTTCGGAATGCGCCAGGTCTGACCCTCCAATCCCTTCTTCTAAGAAAGGCTGTAGCGACCGAAATAATTCGAATTTCGACATAAAAATTGGATAGAATGTTTATAACCGTGTATACTATCAGATAATGAAAAACAGAAAAAATCGATTTTTTGAAAATTTTACACTGTGACGATCCCTTTAGTCATCGTCAAGATTAGCACCTGTGCTAACTCTTGGTAGATATATTCGTGGTTCTTAAACGTTTTTTGTAACATTAAATATTTGTTTAACGCAAAAGGATTATAATCACACGTGTACAAAAATATTGTATGTACTTTTCTTTTTTAATCTGTATGATTGGTAGAATGTTATTTCGCTCGTCTGTTAATTGATAACATTGTCGGATTGAACTCTTTCATTTGTGTAAATGAAGTGTACTGTTATTCTCTGTGAAATTCTTATACTATTTAAAAGCCAGTCTCAAGTCGTAAGAGTCAAGTTACAGTTTATGTAACGGTCCGAAAAATTTACAAAAAAAAAGTTGAATTTTCAAGGAATTTTTTTACAGTTTTTCTACTGATTGTTCTACAGGATCAATCGATATATTAAAGTTTTCTTATGTAAATAATATCGATATTCATATTATTCGGCTAAAATGATCAATTCTCTTACGTCCTTTGTAACGTACACTTATGTAGGACGTTCACGTTGGTTTTGACGAAAGTGAAATTTCATCTATCAATGTCGTAATACGTATAGTTTTTTTTTGTTTTGAGCCTTGTGAAAATTATTAAAATTGGTTATCATTAACGTTCGTTTAGTAAACATTTTTTGCCAAATGTACATTCGTCAAGCTTAAGTTGTGCCTATTTACGTTTTGCGTGCGTTCACTTAGCGATGACATGTTATTTCTAATATTAATTAATCTTTGTTATATAATATGTTTTTGCAAGGATAAAAACGCAACAAAAATGGAAGCCTCGGCTTAGAGTCAATATTTCGTTATTTTTCATACAATATTTCCACACGTTTTGAAATGGCACACGTGTTTCTGAATATAATCAGAGGACGCATTGACATTTTCAATGTCTTTTAGCACGTGAAAAATTGTCTCGTACGTAATTCCTTTTAATATACTTTCGACTTTCCCATTTGCGCAAACAGATCATATATACTATAGTTTGCATGTGTTATTAACGTCATTTTAAGCCGTCAGTCGAAACGTTGATATGAATTATTTGCAAATTAAGCGTTTTGGGTAAATTTATTACATCGCAAAAATAGCGAGTATATTTACCACTCTCCGTACTGGATTAATTTTTGGTTACGTTCCGTTGGGACGTATACGCTCCACACGGCACGGAACGTGTTAAAATAATAATGTAAAAATAAGTGTCATTGTACGGAATATATTTAAGTCATAAGACATACATATAAGAAAATTTCTTCACAATAACCGTATCCAAATCAGCAACTTATTTGTGCAGAGTATACGTATAGATTTAAAAAAATGGGAGTTCGCAAAATATTACAGCAGCAAGATTGTATAATCTTATGAATGAATTTCACTATTGCTTTACGATTTCCTAAATGCACCGTTGCTCCAGACGTCAAGCATAACTTCGTCGGTCAGTTACCTCCGTAATGCATAAGGACTGCGATTGCAGCCGTAAAATTAAGTTTTCTTCTCCGTGACATTTGAAGTAACGATTTTGTCCCTGACAACTGAACATAATTTTTCACCAGTTGGAATCTTATCGCTGGTAAGCACTTCTCTTGTAACAATCAGACATCATATTATGAATTTCTTTATACCCACATTCCTTTGGGTTCTAGTTCTACGTACTAAGAACTCGATCAAAGGCT
This sequence comes from Cephus cinctus, assembly GCF_000341935.2. Lineage (NCBI taxonomy): Eukaryota > Metazoa > Arthropoda > Insecta > Hymenoptera > Cephidae > Cephus > Cephus cinctus. The sequence goes on from NW_014332759.1 coordinate 352,995, forward strand.
GCCCATCATAACCTTTAACGTATCAGTTTGTTGAATAGGAAAATAATCATTCGAATTACAATGGTTCAGCTGTCGGTAAGTTAAACAATAGGGAAGACCTAACTTATCGGTTGAGTGATTTGCCGTGGATGAAATTTCCAAAGACGTTCCGTAGTACGTCGAGAGGATTGCTAGCTGAGTAATTCGTTGCAAAATATTTCCAAGAAGTGTGAATGAAAGTCAACAGTTGTCCTTTGTTCTCGAATCGAAGTAGTCAGGTATGTAGTTCGTTTAAAAAAGACGGTACGAAATTCTCGTTTACTATCGATCCATCGTTCGTTCAGCATGAAGATATTATATAAAAGATCGATTATTTTCACGGTACTTTCTACAGCTCTGAACATTATTACTTCGATTATTTCGCATTTCTGTCCAAGCTCTTCATCCTTCGCTGTTACGCGGTAAGAAAATAATATCGATACGAAATTACGTGTTGCAATTCGAATACGGAGATTTCATTATAGGCAATTTTTTTTAACATTCAATTCAAATCAATTTTATCCTTCTCACGGTAAATAATATTTTCACACGTTTCAAAGAAGCTGCGCCGTCATGATTTATGTATAGACAATTTTTCCTTACGAATAAATGTTACGTGTGAAATTCACGATTATGGCGGAAATTCTTAGTTCTCGCCTTTTGCACTGTGCGATCGACGTACACTTCCAATAGTCAATTACGAGGATCATTGCAATTTACTACGGATTCTAGTCAATGTCAAAGTTCACTAGGAATCATTAAGAAAAAAAAAAGTGGTTGATCGAAACCAACGAATGCTATTTTCCGTCACTTTCACTGCGCATGGCTAACCTCCTATCTCCGAGGATCGGAGAAATTGTGCCATTGGTATTTCCTGGCTGAAGGAAAATCAGGAAGAATTCGCGTAATGATCTTTTAATGAGAAAAGCTAAAGCACTAAGAATTCAAAACATTCCGAACAACGTCGGTTGGTCACGTGGGGACAATTTCGACAGACGTGTTAAAGAAATCACACGATACGCAAGTGACAATAATTCACTTCCAAAAGTGTCACGGATCTAGTAAGACAATTTGACGATTCGAAAATAAAATTCAAAATTTAATGTCTTAGACAATAATTAAATTTCGAGCCGTCAAAAACTCTAATGATATTTTTGCAACACCGTACGGAAAGTTCGCAGCTTGTGCACCAAAAAATAAGCACGTAATGGTCCATTCTCGAGGAGTTCAGAGTGTGCAGAAATCAAAATATTCCCGATAATAAAACACGAAATTTCGTGCGAGCATTTTATGATTCCCGCGCACTCTGGACTCATCAAGAATCGGCCATTTTGTGCTTCTTTTTGGTGCGTAAATTGCGAACTTTCCGTACAGTGTTGCAAAAAATAGTATACGATACGTTCGCGTATCTTCGTTACTTGCGATACGTAACTTCCTGTACTTGTATCATAATGTACTATTACCGTACAGTTTTTTGATATGTACAAAATCAGTATTCAATATCGCTATACAGATATACCCTATGCGTAAATACCAACAACGTACGCATTACTATGACGATTATGATTATTATACTACCTTAAGCCAACCGATAATTGCCTCCAGTGACGTTTGACGTAATAGGTAAGCAAGCAGGAAAAGTACGCGTGCAAATCCAGACGCTGAATGCCCGATCGACGCCAAGTTCCTTGTCTATTATTTCACATATACGAAAGTTGCGTGTTGAGCGCAGCCACGTTAGATAATAGATGGAGAGAAGAGTACGGACAGATTGGCATACGGATAGGACTCGAGAGGCTGAGAATGGGGAGAGGGAATGAGAGAAGTGTCTAAGGAAAAGGAAGACGGAGAGAGAACTACACTGAGGACATCGTGAGATCCAAGAAGATTCCATTTCTAGTTTCTACGTACACACGTACAAGTCCACGTACACAATTCACGCTCTCGGATCCTGATTGCGAGTATGCGATAGGTAGGTACACGAGATTGCAGATTCCTTCCAAGAGACGCCGCGGCTTTTATGGAGTTATTCCAGCCTGAAACTACTGGACGTTGAACCTAATAAGAAAGAGCCAGTTTGCGGATTAATATTTCCGGGAAGATAATTCGAAGATATTCCAAAATTAAATTTAGAATAAATGAAAACAGCTCTACAGACATTTCAAAAATAATATGAACTAATTAAAAGAAAGCCAATAGTACGAATCAGCGGTGCAATGTAATTCAGGTCTTAGTACGCTGCGGTGTAGCATACAATATTCTAAGGTACGTTAAAGATAACTTGACCCAAGGCTTCGTACTTCTTCAAGGAAGTTATCAGATATAAGAATCACGAGACAGTCTGCTTCTTGAAAGACGATAAGAATTCCGATCAACCGATTAAATTGAGTAATATTGCGGTTTATTCGTACTACGTAAGACCTCGTGTCATTTTTAATATTATTAAATAATAATATACTCGCAATAAGTTCGTATACCCATTACCGAACATGATATCTGTATGATATCCAGAGAACGTCTAACGCCTGACATCTCTAGGCCATGCATAGGATACCTGTATACATACAGTATGTGTATACATATAATTAGCATGGCGACAAGAGTTTACGATTATCTTTTATATTTCCCATTGTCGTTTTCATGTACAGGGTGTCCAATAGGAAGTTGCTGAAACTAATCGGCAGAGTTTCTTCTATTTAAAGCAATTTGGCTTTTCTGATTCTGTGCACGTGTTTTTAAATGACAGCCGATTAGTTTCAGCAACTTCCTATTCGACGCCCTGTACTTCGGGCAGGTTTACACCGAGCGTTATGATAAGTGCAGTTTGTTCATTTACTGTTTTACCGATCGATAGCGAATCATTGATCGCATCGTTTTACCATTTTATTATTAGTCTACCATATTTTTCACATCGAATGATTTTTAACCCATTTCATTAAATTGACTTTTATTAATGCGCTAAGACGGAAATTTCTTTTATCCTCAAGTCGCGCCGCCATGACTGGCCCATCGCAAACTTGCCGGATGGAGAATGTTTAGTCGGTAAAGGAGATGCCCGATAGAGTTACGACGCAAGCGGAATGGAATCCTTCCTTCCTTTCCTTATGGCTGCCTACTTCAATGAGGAGATGTGCCGGGCGGAATGGAATCAGAGCCAAGAGTGTGGAGGACAAGGCGGATAGGATATCGTCTGATCCCATTTACTATTCTCAATCAGCGTTGCTATGCTTAATATCTCGCAATAGCACTGAAACTATCACAGACCCATCCTTTGACTGGTACTGAATATCGAAGAAGTCATCCGAATCCTATTCAAGATCGTTCAGAGTCCCTCGAGTAAATTTAAACCTACTCTCGTTATGCTTCGAGGAGAACTGCGTACGATTGTGAAATTTCATTTATAAGACTATGCTCAGAATTGGACTCATCGGAAACTCCAAGAAAAACACTTTTTTCTTTTCTCCTTTTTGAGCAAATATCATTAGAGGCTACTTACGCATGTTATGCATACGACACGAGTATTTCATACGTAACTAATATACCAATACTGTTTTTTTTTATCAATGGACACATGCGTTGGTCACGTTGTATAATGTGAGTTATTTCCGAATATCGTTATACGTGTAATTGAGGTTAGATAGATGACGCCCTCTATAAATACATATTTACACTAAAAAAAACAAGTCACAGCTGTTCGCATCACCTGTGTTTAATTTTTCGTATACTCTTTTCTTTTCGCTACTTTAAAAAAAACAAAAACGTTTTCATTAAAAATTGCCGAACGTTGAACTCGCGTGGATGCTCGGTTATTATCGCGTAACAAGCCGGCGAAATGGAAATTGCAAGAAAACAATATAAAAAAAAGCAAAGTGATTCCGTTTCACGTTCTGTGAACGATACCCGAGTTTCTTCGCTTCGTTGCACAATCGCAAGGACGTCGTCTGGCCAATAGCGTATCTTCCTCGTGCAAAATGTCGTAAATTTCGAGCAATCTCTTTGCATATGTAAATTACGTGTTTACAGAAAAAAAGGCTCGTCATAGACGATAACGTATCGTAGGTGATCTTTTTTTTTTCTTATAATAGTATGAAATACATTTTGAACACTTGATAGTTCAAATTGTTACATCAATGATTTGTACGATGATAATTTACAATAGTCGCTGTCGTCATTTGACAGTCGATTCCATACGCGATATATAATTTTAATACAGCTTGAGACGCTTGATGAAACGGTCTGATAAAATTTTAATTACAGCTGGTTAATGTGCGTGAAACTTTGACTAATATTCAGCCATAATATCGTTGTACTCACTAAGCAGGTTTAGCAAGATTCAATGAGATGACGTAGCAGACGAGGTTGCAGCTAGCCGCTTATTAAATGGAACGTTAATTGGGATGCTGCCAATGAAAACTAGTGAAACAGTAATTTGTTAAAAAATGTTCTCAAAACAAATAATAACCGAATATTCGTTTCTTTGTAAAGATTTTTTTCTAATCCTATATCAAGGGTTGATCAGTTTCCTATTACGAGGAAGGTAACGTAATAAATATATGTATACGGGAAAAAAATTGTGTGAATAATTGAGTATCTGTATAGTATAATCGAAGTATCACTCTATACAAGCATGTGAAATACGATGATACATACGCATGGATAGCAGCTGAGACAATTAGCCGTAGAGTAATTAACGTTAGAAAAGAGATGATTACTCAGCTCGATACAGCATTGATAGAACAGACAGGTTAGTGCAAGGCACGTACGATACTTCGTGTCCCCTGTGCATTGACTTGACTTTTTATCGACTTCATTCGTATACCTGTTAGACAGTAAACTCTTTGGCTGCGTTTCGTTTCGCTTTTACGATGCCGAAATCGGGACAGCGCATTTTTGCCGTGCTGCAGAGATTACGCGGACTCGTGCGACGAATCTGGCAGGAATCGACAGGGCGGCGCAATAACGCTGGGTTAAGAATGATTAAAGCATGTAGCGTTACCGACGAATGTCTTTCTTTCGTTCTACTTTGGTTCCTTTTGCTTCCGTTTGAAAAGTGGACGATTAACAGTGAGGCCTCGCTTTGTCGGTAAGGTAGACGCTCAGTTTTTTCACGCGTATCGACGGAGTGTCGCTCCCGCTTTTTTCTCACTATTTTTTCAAATATAATTCGTCGAGTTTTTGCTGTTATTAATTATTCGTATGTCATTAATCATTTCGCAACAGTCGTCGAAAATATTTGCGAAAGAATTAAGCTTTATTCATTTGTTGAATACAATTATCATGACGTTTAATATCTGGTTAGATTCGTTGAAGCAACAAAGATAGGATTTCGATAAATTCGTAAAGAAAGTATTTAGGATGATATTCTTTCGTAATTCTATATTCTCTAGGGAAATCCGTCTGACGCGAAGTACACGTCTAGAACGTTATACGAGTATCAAGAATCTCAAAAACTCCTGATAACGATATGCTTCTAATGCGTATATTCCTTTGACGTCGATAATATCTACGATCGTCAAACGAGAATTCCCGAAACTTTACAGGAAAGCAGTCAAAAGATGCTTTCCCAAGAGATATAATATACAGTTAAATTTTTTTATACAATCATACGTGTATGTACAATAAACAGGAACGATCTACTCGCACAAGCAGCTAACGCTATCGATGAGAGAACGTTGCTGTTACCATGAGTATTTTTTTAACCACGTACTATTCAGTATTGAAGCACGTTCCTGTGCACGCGAGTCGACGCCCACTGACGTGCTAAAAATTATGCTTGAAATCGAAAGCCCATGGTCTTTCTTGGCCAACCGGTTGCCTGGTCTATCTTGTCACGATACTGTCACCGTGATAACGTGATAACGGGAAGCCGGGGCAAGCAGGTTCTTGACACACGACAGTAGAGTCTAATGGAGTCAACGGCAGAATGGAGTCGAGAGTGAAGTGGTTAGTCTAGACATACCCGGGTGGGACTGGGTACGTACTGGAGAGGATACAAGCGTTAAACTCGTAGGGGAGGGAGTAAGAGATAGTCATGATCAGGTTGGGAATAATTATGGTAGATATGTACTATCAGCTATTGTGAGTATACATATAGCGAGTGTAACCGCGTACGCGCAGGATCAACACAAGATACGATTTCCCTCGTTGTCCCCCTTCTGACCTACAGCGCCATGCGGAAAGTAGAGGCAACTACTGTCGCTGTCTCCCTGCTATACCCTAGTGTTACAGTATTTGCAAATTATCTGTAAACCTGGGGCTAAGAAGTTGTTTCAGCGTTCCAAGTGTATATAGCGAAGGTGGGCCGCCTCGAGCTACGTAACAACCTACATTTTATTTACTGCACTTTTACTCGCGTCGCTGCACGGGCGGCCTTGCTGCGGCCTGAATACCTTGCTAGTCCGCATCGACGGGCCCTTTCTATTGCCAGTCTGCGTTTTCAGCTTAATACGAACTGCCGTCGGATTGAACTGCCTTGTCGTCGCCGCTCGTTACCCTCCGATCTTCCTTAGTCGTATGGACGAGCTTTCGATGTCTTTACCGACTGCTCTTTTCTCGGTCGAGTCTGGTAGATCCGAAACGAGATTCCCCGACTCACGTCAGTCTTATGCGAGCTATGCGATCCTTGAACTCGATTCGAGTCGTCTAGCCGGGCGTTTTCATGCACATGTTCATGCTTGTCGTACTACGTATCAGCCAGTATGATCCTGGAGGACGCGGTACGTGTTATGAAATCCTCTTATTTTTTAAATTCTTTTTTCGTCAAGTCAAGATAACAAAATTATAATACCTTACAGGTTAACAAGGTTATTTATAGCGAAGATAACGATTGTGATGAACTGGTTCGATTTATATGAAATTGTCATTTTATTTGTTGCACAAGAAAACACTTTATCAGTTATTCATTGTGATTGTCACACTGTGATATTAGATTCGTTTGACGCTTGTTAAAGTTTGTGATAAGCAATTTAACTGCATACACCTTATGGATGAATACTAGAAGTGGATGCTGTGTTATGAAGGTATATATTTTACAGTTTAAGATATATAGCGGACAACATGTTAAAAGACAATTTTGCTGCGTACATGGGACTATAATAGTTCTCTTTGATGGCATTGTTATTAGTCCTGTGGCGCATTGATTATTAATGGTCTCAAAGCTGATCATGCCCGAAATGAGGTGTCATGGCGTCTCTTACGTCTCTTTGTATAACGAAGTTCACTCTTTGCTTTTCAGCCAAAAAGATTTCTTTACATTTAAGCCCCGAAAATTGGACCGGCGTTTATTAAAGATAGACCCTTCACGGTTGCGTTTCATTTCTTTAAAATGCTATGCACCTACATATTTCATAATATATAATTCGAAAGATCGACATAAACCATCCATAGCAAGGAATTCGTTGAACGGAGGAATGGTAAGAATCATCAGATGGACGATTGATTTTAAATAAAAAGAAAGAACGTTATTTTTCAACTTTTCCCCAGAGTGACAGGTACAATAGGACAAAAAGTATTTTACAAGCAATTTTAAATGATTGTCCATTACACTAGGAAATTGTGCTAGTATCATGATTGAATAACAAGAATCCTCCGTCACAATAATAAGTAAAGCTTTATAATTCTAATCGAACGGAGAGTTAGAGTTATTACAGTTTCTCGAGGTGCGACGTATTTTTAAATTTCCTACTCTTCTCGGTAAACTAAACCAATGCGATTCTCGTTTATTCACTGGTTTCGAATATATTTTGATCGAAATAAGAAACCTGTCCATACTGCTAATGCTCCGATTATTATCGCGATCAGTATCCTACATCCTTGAACCATAGACAAATAAAAAGTATACTATGAAGGAATTCAATCGGAAGTTATACATAATAAACCAGAACCATTTATTAGATGTGCGACGATAGTCAATAGTCACCAAGTACATTAAAGTAAATGACCATGCCAATGACACAATAGAAGAAGGATATATCGATTATACAGTATGCGTGGAAATTTGTGGATACCTCAACGAACCTTGTAATATAATATTCATCAACGTAGCAACCAGATACTTGCCTGAGTGGCGGTTTGGCTCGATTTATTCAACTGGACATGTAATAAGCCCAAGAGAAAAGAACAAGAAAAAATGTCAACGCCAGAGTGTGCTGCTGTCTAGATTGCACTGCGAGCGCAACATTCACTATGGTGTCAAGATAGGCCTTCTGGAATAGTACTGGAAGGAGGCACAAACGAAGAAGAAGAAGAAGAAGAAGAAGAAGGAGGTGGAGGCGGTTGCAAAAGGAAACGATGGAGTGACGGTCCAGCGAGCAAAAGAAGGTGCGAAGGAGCTGAAGGGGTCGAACGGTAAAGGTTGCGCAACAATGTACCGCCACCTGCACTCGTTTCGTCACTATACTTTAACCGTCAACCAATGGTGTAGTAGCTCGTGTTACTTTCGCCAATTAAATTTGCAGTTATTTAATTTTAATATAAAACGTCGAGATTACTGGACATTCTTAAGAAGATAATAACGAATAGCGACTGCGCACCAAGTGCGTACAAGATGATTTTAGACGATTAAACAGCGCGATTCTTATGACTCTGCTGTGTCTGTTGCTGACCATTTCGCGCATAGAAAACGAACGAGTAATTGCGCACGTCCCGGGGTCTCGAAGTTCCAGCGTCAAGTGTTACTGCTAATCATTATGGGCATGCGTGTTCAGTACAGGTGAGAGATTGCACATGCTCAGTTGCTACTAGTCGCGTGTTACGATTGTTATTGAGTCGCGGCTGACTGTCAATGGGAAATTGACAATAGTCATTCGTATGAAGCTTTTGTGTTCAACTTTATAATCTTTGCATTGTATCCCGCTGGTGAGTCCTGAAATTTTTATTTTCAGGTGTAGTTGGCAATACTTTGCTAATCGGGAATGGCGACCGTTATCAATGTCAAATATATAGGTGAGTTAATAATAATTGCGAATTTTATTTATTGGTTAACATGTATATTACAGTTGTGGAATGCGAGTAGCCGATAGTCTTTCGATAGCTTCATTAGTAGCAGTAACATTCGACTGTAAGATTATGGGTAATGCTAGCGTTACTTTTAATAATTACTGGTTTTATGAAGGGAAACTAATGTTAGTAATTCTTATGAGTTCGATGGTAGATGTAACTATGAGAAGTATACATAAACCAGTTTTTTTCAGAGAATGTGCAACAAGAGTGTGCAGAACCGATGCTTTCAAATGCGACACCCATCGAGAAGGAAATGTTGGTCAATATCAATTGCTCGATCGGGATCATAATCGATTATATTCGTGAGATTGCTCAGCTCGACGAAAAGGGTAAAGAGGTTGTGTAATGTGCAATTAGCTCCCAAGCATGTTTCGTGTCCTCTGGACTATGAGAGCAGTTATATTGGATTATTTAGAAACCTAGCGCCTAGGAATAGACTACTATTTCAGATTAATTTCACAGTTGAATTTGATTTATGCGATGAAATTACGTACCAGTTGAAAAATGTTTATTCCTTTCGGCCGTACGTGTCGGGGTTAATGATTTTACGACCGAATCTTACTTACTTGATTGTAATATTACAAAGTAAGTAGTGCATTGAAAGGAATGTCTAAATAGAAGTAATGAGATACACTTTAATTCTGTTATTTATAGGGGACTCAAGTGGGCAAATCTTAAATGCTGTACCGATAGTTCCTGAAAGAAGTACTAAAAGTATTAACGACATTGTTGCCAAGATTCGTAAACAAACTAAAAGGCAATCGGGGGCGTCGGTTAGTAAAATTATTATTGTTTAATTATGGACAAAGGAATGTAGTGGCTATAGTACTTTCTTTTGGCTCGATATTAACGCGGATTGATAGGAAGAAAATAAAGTTTAGAGGTTCAAATATTTATTCTCTGCATTGAATTGTTATAGTTATAGTCTCTTATCTTAAGTTAGCATGTTATATAATATTTATTTTTAACAATCTATTTCTGAAATTAATTTGTCAACAAAGTGTTTCAATTATACATCTAATGTGTAAAACTTTCCAAATAAATGATATTTTTATAGTAACAACTGAAAGAACAACAGGAATATTTATTTACAGAGTATACATAGCACTTACATATTGAAATCTATCAGCATTAATCAATAAATTAATGTACACAAGAGGCTACTTTTTAGAGTATTTGATAGTAACATTATTTAACCTGTTATAACAAATCATTATTTAATTCTTTAAAATTTTCTGTATTAATTTTTTTAAGATGATTACTTTTTCCATGTCTACCAACACCTTCACTAAATTTTTTTGCTCCTTTAACCCCTTCCTCGTACAAAAGGTGTGAAGAATTATCCTTTTCAAACTGTAAGGCTTCGTCGATTTGTTTAGCATTAAATGTTCCAAAATGTGCAGATGCACGGTCAGCAAGTAGAGCAGCTTGAGGAAATTTAATAATGCAATGTGCAAGGGTTATTCCTTGACCAAGACCTGTATGTAAGAGTTGGAATGGTTATTAAACTCATTTCAAAAATATATTTACTACATGGATGTGTTGTAGGAAAAAACATACTTACTTGCACCACATGGAACAAGCTGAGTTGCTAGTCCCCAATTAAATGCTTCCATGCCTGTGATACCTCGTCCTGTGAGAATCAGTTCCATGGCACGAGCATAACCTATCATGGCTGGTAGACGAACAGTACCTCCACACAACATTGGAATTCCAAATCGTCTATTAAATACTCCCATGGTTGCAGTTTCTTCAACTATTCTGAGATCACACATCAAAGCCAATTCAAATCCTGCGCCTACTGCATAACCATTTACACAAGCAATTAAAGGTTTCGCACATAAGCTTCGTCTATTTGCCTATAATTATATATTATTAAAAAATAATACAGATTATAATTTAATTCATACAAAATATACATTATCTATATTTATTAACTTACCAATACTCCAAAGTGTGGTACATTTTCTTCAGATTCTCCATCATATTTTGCAATTTCTTTGAGGTCAAACCCGGCACAAAAATTTCCACCATAGCCATGAAGAATACCCACTACTGCTTCTTCGTCTTGTTCAAATACATCTATTGCCTCTGAAAGACGTTGAGCAGTAGCTACATTCAAACTATTCTTCTTCTCTGGGCAATTAATTCCAATAGTTGTAATATTCTTAATTCGATTTACTATTATGCTCTTCTCTAAAAAAAAAATAACTGTTAATTAGAATGCTTAGAGTACTTAACCTTTATTCTCTGACATTTTTTAATATTATGGAGACACATTTTTTAAATTAACATGATTTCAAAAGGCAGTCGTCAGTTCCAAATAGGAAAAATGTTACCTTGATTTATTTCCTCTATAATATCTGGGATTGCAACTAAATTTGATGAAAAGTTTCTAATTCTAATAGGCTTTTTGAGAAGCTTCCTCAATATTAGGGGTAATCGATTTAAAGAATTCATTTGGCAATTTGTATGAACGCTGTAATGACATAAAGCGTGTAATTTATATATGGTTACACACTAAATTCGGTAACAAGTTATGAACAATTAAACTGCGAACGACTGAATCCAAAGAGGTTAAGAAATGTAAACTGATGCATGGACTGATGTCAACTAATGTAGATGTACAGACCACTTAGTGTAGATGGATGAATGTCTAGATACATACATATATAGAAGAGCGTATAAGGAACTATGATAATTATTAGAAGACGTGCACGTGTTAGAAAATAATGAATTCAAATGCCTCTCCAAAGTTAACATTTCATATTATAATAGAATTAAAAATTTAATAATCATTATAAACTGTACATAAAGAGTTTTAAATAAGATAAACCAATTAAAAGAGTATAAAACGAGTAGGTATTTTTGTAAAATTTTAAATCACGATTTGCTGTTGCGATTGTGATTGGGTGGTAAGGAACGACAGTGGAGTAGAATGAGACTACGTGGTCGAGGTATGCCTATAAAAGATGAGTCGATTTAAATTTCGGGGCTGTTTTAAAGTGACTAGGTATCAGGATCATAATACCAGACCACGACTTTCTGGGAAACTCTACTGGAGCTGAAAAATATGAGTACTATTATTATTATGTATTTAATTGATTCTAGCATAATAAATAAATAGTTTGAATGTGTTACATTGTTTGTATGTTATGCCATTTATTGAGTATTAATATTGTTCTTCAATACTATTTTATTTAATTTGATAGAAAAATCGGCTAAATTGCAGAATATGACTCCTTCTTGAAGTTAGCTGTAGAATGTTTAGTTTTTTTTTTTACATGAAGCTCTTTAATTAAGAAAGAGTCGTATTCTGCAGTTATACCGAAAAATCTTCCATATCATGTACTATGTATGTACATTTTTTTTTCACGAGATAAAATCAGATAAAATAGATTTGGCCCAATAATATTGATATGAAATCTCATAGTAATGGGAAAAAATGAATGAGTTTCATTTTACTTAATTTTGTTTAAAACAGTATTTTGAATAACTATAGTCCATAAACGAGTTCGTATATAGGTTCATGTATTTACAAATGTATAATTTCTGTAAATAAGTATATATGTATAGGCAGTTTTAAATAGGCAATCGAATCTCCTATAAGTTACCTTCCTAAAAGTTATAAAACCCCACATATTACAAATCTACTTGTCGTAAGTAATGTCCCTCCATTCTGATTTCCTTCTATTACTCATGCATTAATCATGCATTGAACTGTTTGAAGCACAATCTGAAAACAACACTGAAAGCCAGCTCCTTATGCATACCTGCACTGAAGCGTATGGTGCGACTAGTATCCTTAATAGGTATTTTACTGATGTTACGTAGCAGAACTATTGTTAAAACCTACCAGGAACTATAGAACTCCTCGAGAACCATTGAAAAAGCCTATTGTTGAAACATTTTTAGGAGATTTTAAAAAAGTGTGATGCTGGAGCTGACACCCGTGTAGCATCTCAATATTTGAACAATGTTTCAACAATAAGCTTTTTTAAGAGTTATAGGAGAGTTTTATAGTTCCTGATAGGTTTTAACAATAGTTCTGCTACGCAATACCGTTAAAATGTGTACTTTCCAAAAATTGAGGTGGCAGTCGTCCATTTTTATCTAAAATACCATTAGGGGCACTGGGACGTTAATTAAGGTCATAGCAGTCTCCTGAGCTTATCCCTACCCTTATCTGTCTTTTCGTTATCAATTATTATTGTTCCCATAAATTCATTTTATTGCTTAACATTTATATAAAATACTTAGCGCAATACACTACACACAATTATTTTAGATGTATTTATACGCTGGTACATGGGTAAGTGTTGTGCCGTGATTTTTCGATTCACGGTCACAAGGCGACTCCGGCTACCGATGCAGATAACGTTCTCCATCTCAAAGCTGCGCTCTCGGGTTGATTCGTATAGGTATACCAATGCTCTCGTAAGATTTCGTTATTGTTTAGTTGACGTCCAGGTACTCGAATCTGCCGTGGGGAGATAGTCTCGACGTAGCGAGTTGCCCGGCAGAGGAGAGTACCTGACGGAGACGTCTCCACTGACCGGGAGAAGCTCGGGTGAGATGCTGGCGCTCCGCTGGAGATGGGCAAAGGGCTGTCGAGCAAGCGGAGATAACGTTTCGTTACGATAAGGGGAGGAACTTCCTGCCCGAGTTAAAGATGTGGACCAAGCTCCCAGTTACGACTCGGTGGGACTCATGCATTGCCGTCTCACTCCCACTCATGCGTTCGAACAGGACGCACCGTACGACGCTATCGTGTCTCGCTCGCACCATAGCGCTACCTGCGTTTCACGCACCTATCCTGGTACATACGTCCGTCAAACAGTCACTGTCCACTCTTTTCTCTTATCTCACCGCACTGCATCAACAAGCTGCTAAGGAACGCTCTCCACTTGATTCAAAGGGACGGCATGAGGGAAAGGAAGAGTTATAAGGATCTCAACAAATTGGATAATAAGAATTAGTTCTCGAATTTGGCTATCATCAAAGCAGTCTATCTCGTTGATAA
>NW_014332759.1:367115-367937 GCF_000341935.2 Cephus cinctus
AAACGTCTCTTTCTATCTGTGTTTCGCTACGGTATAGAAAGTTCTCGCTCGTGTAGTTCTCGCGTTTCTCTCGCGATATCCAGGAAATTCTATGGATTTTCTGTGAGTGTTCTGGAAGTGCAGTACTGTGTTCTAGTGCAGGGCCCACCTGAATGTCTTCTGGATGCACTTCTTGGCCTTCACGGATAAGTACACCAGCTCCGGTAAATACATCTCCACATTCCATCGTTTACACCGTCACAGTTTTTTTTTTAATTCAAGATAAGTAAGTAGCAGGTACCGTGTCTAGACACCATTTTTTCGAGTTTTTCAAAAAGGTTATGGGTATTATAGTTATAAGTTAAAGGTAGTATAGTTATAGGTAGTAGAAAAAGTGTATTAATCCGTATGCGTGCGAGAGAGACGCACTTAGAGCCCTGCTGTACTAATGAAACGTACGCGTTAGGAGCATTACAGGGTGCGTCAACGATATCCTGAAATGCGAACAATTGCCGTGCACCGATCAGCTTGCATCGTCACTCCAGAGCATCGTTGACGAACCCTGTACGAGTTGTAATTGACAAACCTGTCGTAGGGGGGCATCACTTTTGCCAAGGAGTACTCGAGAGGGGGGGAGGGGGTACTCAGCGGTATACAAAGAATGTGTTATTGGTGCAGAGGTCAGTCTTTCGAGAGCCGTTCTCTTGGAAACCGCGTTTTGCCGGTCTTCCTTCCCCCTTCCCCTCTCCCCGGAAATACATCGCAGTTGTGATACATTCATCGATTCTTTTCTCTTTTGTTCATCTACATTCTAAGGTAATACTTGATTATCTAATTCTATCT